>NW_028168390.1:0-47041 GCF_964237585.1 Gallinula chloropus
GCCATCCCCGGAGATCCCCCCCCCCCATAACGCCCCCACCCCCGGAGATCCCCCCCCCCATAACCCACCCCCTGCGATGCCCCCCCCCAGGGGGTGTCTCCGTGGGAGTCCCCCCTCCCCCCGGTAAACCCCCCCCCCTCGGTACCCCCCGGTATCCCCAGGGGTGTCCCCGAGGTTGCCCCCCCCCCCCCTTTTACCAGCCCCCCGCCTTTGCCCCCCCCCAGGATGCCGGCGGGGGGGCCGCTGCTGTGCGGGGCCGCCGGGCTGGGGCTGCTCGTGGCCGCCACCGCCACCCGCTGCTGGCTGCAGCGCCCCGGGCCCGCCAGCCTCGGGCTGTGGCACGGCTGCGGCGGGGGGGGCTGCCAGCCGCTCCCCCGCACCCCGGGTAGGCACCGGGGGCACTGCTGTGATGAGCTGCGGCGGGTCTTTGCGGGCTCGGGGGGGTGGGGGTGAGGGGAGAATCACTGCTGCGCTGAGCTGGGGCCGGTCTCTGCTGGGAGGGGAGGGGAGGGGTGGGGAGGGGAGGGGAGGGGAGGGGGGGGGCACTGCTGCGCTGAGCTGTGGCCAGTCTCTGCTGGGAGGGGAGGGGAAAGGAGGGGGGCACTGCTGCGATGAGCTGTGGCCGGTCTCTGCTGGGAGGGGAGGGGAAAGGAGGGGGGCACTGCTGCATTGAGCTGTGCCCGGTCTCTGCAGGCTGGGGTGTGCCATTCATTGCTGCGCTGAGCTGTGCCTGGTCTCTGCAGGCTGGACTGTGCCATTCACTGCTGCACTGAGCTGTGCATGGTCTCTGCAGGCTGGGGTGTGCCATTCATTGCTGCGCTGAGCTGTGCCTGGTCTCTGCAGGCTGGGCTGTGCCATTCATTGCTGCACTGAGCTGTGCCTGGTCTCTGCAGGCTGGGCTGTGCCATTCACTCTGCACTGAGCTGTGCCCGGTCTCTGCAGGCCGAGCTGTGCCATTCACTGCTGCGCTGAGGTGTGCCCGGTCTCTGCAGGCTGGGCTGTGCCATTCATTGCTGCACTGAGCTGTGTCTGGTCTCTGCAGGCTGAGCTGTGCCGGTCACTGCTGCGCTGAGGTGTGCCCGGTCTCTGCAGGCTGGGCTGACCCGTCCCCTCTGCCCGCAGGGCTGCTGGCACTGCTGGGGCTGTCGGTGTACACGGCCGGCACGCTGAGCCTCCTGGGGATGGGCCACACCGCCTGGCGTTTCTCCTGGTCCTACATCCTGGGCTGGATCGCTGTCGTCCTCACCAGCTCGGCAGGTAGCAGCACGTGTGGGGCTTAGTCACTGCTGTACTGAGCTGTGCCTGGTCTCTGCAGGGCTGAGCTGTGCTGGTCACTGCTGCACCGAGCTGTGCCCGGTCTCTGCAGGGCTGAGCTGTGCTGGTCACTGCTGCACTGAGCTGTGCCCGGTCTCTGCAGGGCTGAGCTGTTCCTGGCCACATGCTGAGCACACTGGAGGGTGTGGGGGGGGCAGCAGGGTCGGACCCCCCCACCCCCCGCCCAACCTACCCCCGTGCCCCACATCCTCCTCTCTCCCCCCAGGGGTTTTCCAGCTCTGCGCCGCCGCCAAGGACCCCTCCCCAGAGAGCTCAGAAGTGGCAGGTGCCTGAGTGGCCCTGGGTGCCTTGGGGGACCCCCAATCCCCCAGGAGTCACACAGGGGCACGCTGGGGGGCTGTGTCACTGCTGTGCTGAGTTGTGCCCGGTCTCTGCAGACCTGCCCTCCCCGCCCTCCCCTTGCTGTGCCAATAAACTGCCGTGTCGCCTGCGTGTCCCCCACACCCCCCCGAGCTGTCAGGTGGCATTTGGGGACCTCAGATTATTTTTGGGGGGGGGTGTCGGGTGCCAACCCGCATCACCCCCAAATCCCTTCCCGCGCCCCAGGGATGTTTGTGGGGTCCCGCCCGGGGCGTTCATGGGGGGAGTGGGGTGTGTGTGTGATGGGGGGGGGGGTGAGTGTGTGGCCTGGGAGGGGTACGGGGGTGTCACCGAAAGCCCCACCCCACCCCCCACCGGACCTGCCCGACCGGTCCAGCCCCGCCCGGCCCCTCCCCGCCAAACCCCGCCCCGTCCCGGCCCCACCCCCGTCCCGGTCCCGTCCCGTCCTTCCCGGTGCAGCACCGGCCCCTCCGCCGTGCTCGGCCCGGAGCCGCCCGCTTGGCCCGGGGAGGCTCAGCCCGTCCCGGTTCCCCCTCCCACCACCCCCGTGTCCCGCCCGGGCCGGGCCGGTGCTGCCCGGTGCTGGCCGGATGGTGCTGGCCGGGGGCTGGGCAGCGCCCTGAGCCCGCAGGTGTCCGCATGGCCCCCCGCGGGATGCGGCCCGGGACGCCCTTCCTCCTCCTCACCCTCCTCATCCTCCTCATCGCCGTTACCGGTAAGACGGGGCCGGCACCGGGTGGGACGGGGGGGGAGAGGGAACCGGAGGTGGCGGGGGGGGGACACAGGACACGTCGTGGGGAAGCGGAACCCCGGGGTAGGGGGAGGAACCGGCACCGGCTGCTCCGGGCTCAGAGCCGGGACTGGGGGTACCGGCTGCCCCGGGATGGGGAGAGCGGGATGGGGCCCGAGCGGGGGGGGGTCCCGGGGGGTGCACACGCGTGTGTGTGTGTGTGTGTGTGTTGTGCACCTGCGGCTCCGCGCACCTGCGTCTGGCCGTGTCCGTCTGTCGGGGCGGGTTCGCTCCCCGACGGGGTTCCCTGTGCCCCCCCCAAACCCCCAGTGTGGGGGGTGTAGGGGGTGTGCGGGACCCCTCCCAGGATGGGCCCCGGGGGGGTTCAGCCCGTGGGAACGGGGAGAGCTGCGCGGGGGGGTCACACGCGCGGTGCGGGGGGGGGGGGGGCCCGTCCCGCCCCCTCCTCGTTGTCTCAGTCACATTGAGGAGGGGGGAGTGCGCCCCCTCCTCGGGCTGTGCCAAAGGGGTGCTGCGCCCACGGGAGGGGGGGGGGGGATATAGTCTGTTCCTTACCCCCCCCAACCCCCCGCCGTGCCTCAGTTTCCCCCGCGGCGGATGATCCGTGGGAACGGGCTGGGCGCCGCGGGGGTGACGTCACCGCAGGGGGTGCTGACACCCCCACCCCCCCCCGTGACTCCCAGCCCCGGGGTGGGGGGGGGACATCGGGGGCTTCACGCCTCGAGCAGGACGGGACGGGGGGGGTGCTGGGGCGTCTCATCCCCATCCCGGCACCGAGCCCATCACCGGGCATCGGGCCCAACCTGGGGTGGGGGGAGGGGTCCGGGGGGGGGTGTGGGCTTACCCACGCGTGTGCATCCCCGAGGGGTGCAAAGACGGGGCGGTATCACCCCCACCCCCCATCCCCTTCATCCCTGGGACCCCCAAAGTCCCCGTCCCGCATCCCGCGGGCGTGAGCGCGGCCGGGGCGTGGGGGCCGCGGGAGCCGGTTGAGCCGGTTCCCGGCTCCGTTCCCACGCGCTCGGCCCCGTTGGGTGCGGATGCCCCGCGGCGGAGCCCGCCCGCCCCGACGGCACCCCGACACCCACCCCGGCACCCCGGCGGGACCCCCCCCACACCCCTTTCCCTCCTTTCCAACCCTCCATCCCTCCCCCGTTCCCCGGGACCCCCATCGCGCTGAGTGGGGAAACTGAGGCAGCGGCGCATCCGCGACGTGACTCACAGCCCGGGCAGCGCCGCAATGGTTTAATTAACCCAGCGACTAATCAAGAAGGGGGGGGGGGTGTAATTAGGCCGGGGCACGGCGGCGGCGAGCGGCGTGGCGGGGGGCTCGCCGGGGAGGCCCCCGGGGGCGGGGGGCTGGCGGGGGCGGGCGCGCTCCGCATGCCACGGCAGCGCCCGGCATGTGCGCGGGCCGGTCGGGCTGGACCCGCCGGCCGGGCCGCTTCCCCCGGCATCGCCCGGCGCCCGGGTGGGGCCCCGGCCCCGCCCCGACACCCGCCGGCCTCACCGGGATGGCACCGGGACGGGGATGGGGATGGGGATGGGGATGGGGATGGGAGCGCGCACGACGGGCACACGCGTGTGTGTGAGCGTGGGGAGGTGTGGGGGAGCGCGTGTGAGCAGCCCCGGGCAGGAGTGTGAGCAGCCCTGGGCAGCCCTGAGCACCCCTAGGTGTGAGTGTGAGCACCCCTGGGCATGAGTGTGAGCACCCCTGAGAACCCCTGAGTGTGAGTGTGAGCAGCCCTGGGCATGAGTGTGAGCACCCCTGAACACCCCTGAGTGTGAGTGTGAGCACCCCTGGGCATGAGTGTGAGCACCCCTGAGCGCCCCTGGGCATGAGTGTGAGCAGCCCTGGGCACCTCTGGGCATGAGTGTGAGCACCCCTGAGCGTGAGTGTGAGCACCCCTGAACACACCTGAACACCCCTGAGCATGAGTGTGAGCAGCCCTGGGCATGAGTGTGAGCACCCCTGGGCACCCCTGAGTGTGAGTGTGAGCACCCCTGGGCACCCCTGGGCGTGAGTGTGAGCAGCCCCGGGCATGAGTGTGAGCACCCCTGGGCACCCCTGAGTGTGAGCACCCCTGAGCACCCCTGGGTGTGAGTGTGAGCACCCCTGAGTGTGAGTGTGAGCAGCCCTGGGCAGGAGTGTGAGCACCCCTGAGAACCCCTGGGCATGAGTGTGAGCACCCCTGAGCAGCCCTGAGTGTGAGTGTGAGCAGCCCTGGGCATGAGTGTGAGCACCCCTGAGCACCCCTGGGCACGAGTGTGAGCACCCCTGAGCACCCCCGAGCATGAGTGTGAGCACCCCTGGGCACGAGTGTGAGCACCCCTGAGCACCCCAGAGCATGAGTGTGAGCACCCCTGAGCATGAGTGTGAGCACCCTTGAGAACCCCTGGGCGTGAGTGTGAGCACCCCTGAACACCCCTGGGCCTGAGTATGAGCATCCCCGAGTGTGTGTGAGCGTGCACGAGTGTGTCCAGGGGTGCACAAGCATTCCCAGGCACGTGCAAGCCTTCCAGAGCGTGCCCAAGTGTGCACGAGCGTGCGTGTGCCTCAGTGTGCTTGAGCAGTGTGAGCACATCTGAGCATCCCCAAGCGTCCCTGAACACGTCCAGGTGTGCACGAGCGTGCACACGTGCACTGGTGTGTGTGTGTGTGTGTGTGTGCAAGCGTGTGAGCACAGCTGAGCACGTGTGAGCACAGGGAAGGTCACTGGAGTGTCCGTGAGTACGTGTGAGTGTGCACAAGTGTGAGCACACCGAAGCGTGCACGAGCATGAGTGTGCAGATGAGCGTGCAAGAATGCATGTGAGTACACCCATATGCGTGTGCAAGCATGTGTGAGCATGTTCAAGTGTGTGTGAGTGTGTGTGAGTATGCACAAGCGTGTGCGAGCACACCCCAGCGTCCACAAGCGTGTGTGAGCGTGCCCAGGGATGTGCACAGCTGTGGGTGTGCCAGACCGTGCACAAGTGTCCCCACGTGTGTGTCCCAGCACCCCAAAGTGTGTGTGTGTGTGTGAGCACGAGTGTGGCCGGGTGACACACGTGTGTGTGTTGCTGTGTCTGTGTGTCCGTGTGCCCCTTGCTGCACATGAGTGTGCCAGTGCTGGTGCCACACATGAGCGTGCCAGTGCCACACAGTGGTGTGCTGGGGCTGCACGTGAGTGTGCCCCGTGCCACACATGAGCGTGCTGGTGCCACACACAAGCGTGCCAGTGCCACACTGGGTGCCTACAGGTTGCTGAGCCGGGTGGTGGAGGTGCCACACACGAGTGTGTCGGTGCCAGTGCTGCACACAAGCATGTCTGTGCCATGCTGGGTGCCCACAGGTTGCCAAGCCGGGGTGGTGGAGGTGCCACACACGAGTGTGCCCCGTGCCATGCCACACATGAGCGTGTTGGTGCTGCACACGAGCGTGCCAGTGCCACGCTGGGATGGTGGAGGTGCCACACACGAGTGTGCCAGTGCCATGCTGGGTGCCCACAGGTTGCCAAGCCGGGGTGGTGGAGGTGCCACACACGTGTGCCATGTGCCACACACAAGTGTGCCAGTGCTGGTGCCACACACGGCAGTGCTGGTGCCATGCTGGGTGCCCACAGGTTGCCGAGCCAGGGTGGTGGAGGTGCCACACATGAGCATGCCAGTGCCGTGCCACGCACAAGTGTGCCAGTGCCACACTGGGTGCCCACGGGTTGTTGAGCCAGGGTGGAGGAGGTGCCACACACGAGCGTGCCATGTGCCACACATGAGTGTGCCAGTGCCACGCTGGGTGCCCACAGGTTGCCGAGCCAGGGTGGTGGAGGTGCCACACACAAGTGTGCCAGTGCTGGTGCTACACACGAGCGTGCCGGTGCCGTGCCACACACGGCAATGCCGGTGCCACACTGGGCGCCCATGGGTTGTTGAGCCAGGGTGGTGGAGGTGCCACACACAGGCGTGTCAGTGCCACACTGGGTGCCCATGGGTTGTTGAGCCAGGGTGGTGGAGGTGCCACACACGGCAATGCCAGTGCCACGCTGGGTGCCCACAGGTTGCCGAGCCGGGGTGGTGGAGGTGCCCCGCAGCGTGACCGCCGTGCTGGGCCAGGACGTGGTGCTGCCGTGCCGGTACCGGGCGCAGGAGCAGGAGCAGGTGGTGCAGGTGATGTGGATGAAGCGGGGCCCGGGCGCACCGGGCACCACGGCAGTGGCCGTGCTGGACCGGCAGCACGGGGAGCACGTGCAGGAGCCCTACGCCGGGCGGGTGTCGCGGGGGGCGAGCGGGGCGCTGGAGGACGCGGCCATCGTGCTCAAGAACGCGGTGCAGGGGGACGAGGGCGACTACGAGTGTCACCTCATCACCTTCCCCCTGGGCAACTTCGAAGGGCGCCTCAGCCTCAAGGTGCTGGGTGAGTGAGGGGGGGTGATGGGGCTGGGGGTGATGGGGCTGGGGGTGATGGGGCAAGGGGTGAAGAGGTGGGGGGCGATGGGGCAATGGGGTGATGGGGCTGGGGGTGAAGAGGTGGGGGGTGATGGGGTGATGGGGCTGGGGGTGATGGGGTGATGGGGTGATGGGGCTGGGGGTGAAGAGGTGGGGGGCAATGGGGTGATGGGGCTGGGGGTGATGGGGAGATGGGGTGATGGGGCGAGGGGTGAAGAGGTGGGGGGCAATGGGGCAATGGGGTGATGGGGCTGGGGGTGAAGAGGTGGGGGCCAATGGGGCTGGGGGTGATGGAGAAATGGGGTGATGGGGCTGGGGGTGAAGAGGTGGGGGGCAATGGGGTTGGGGGTGATGGGGAGATGGGGTGATGGGGCTGGCGGTGAAGAGGTGGGGGGCGATGGGGCTGGGGGGACAATGTGGTGATGGGGCGATGGGGCAGGGGGTGAAGGGGCGGTTGGCATGGGGTGCTGGGTTACGGGGCGGCTGGAACAGGGTGCTGGGGTGGGGGGTGCTGGGGAGGGGTGGGCACAAGGAGATGGGAGTGGGGCAGGGGGGCGAAGGGGTGGTCAGAATGGGGTGGTCAGAGTGGGGTGCTGGGGTGGTGGGCACAGGGTGGTGGGAATGGGGTGGGGGGTGCTGGGGTGGTCGGAATGGGGTGGTGGTGGGAATGGAGTGGTGGGTGCAGGGTGATGAGGATGCGTCAGGGGGCAGTGGGAATGGGGTGGTGGGCACAGGGTGATGGGAATGGGGTGGGTGGTGCTGGGGTGGTTAGAATGGGGTGGGGGGCACAGGGTGGTGGGAATGGGGTGGTGGGTGCAGGGTGATGAGGATACATCGGGGGGCAGCAGGAAGGGGTGGTGGGCACTCGGAATGGGGCGGTGGGCACAGGGTGGTGGGAATGGGGTGGTGGGTGCAGGGTGATGAGGATGCGTCGGGGGACAGTGGGAAGGGGTGGTGGGCACTCAGAATGGGGGGTGGGCACAGGGTGATGGGAATGGGGTGGGTGGTGCTGGGGTGGTTAGAATGGGGTGGGGGGCACAGGGTGGTGGGAATGGGGTGGGTGGTGCTGGGGTGGTTAGAATGGGGTGGGGGGCACAAGGAGATGGGAATGGGGTGGGGGGTGCTGGGGTGGTTAGAATGGGGTGGGGGGTGCTGGGGTGGTCGGAATGGGGTGGTGGGTGCAGGTGATGAGGATACATCGGGGGGCAGCGGGAAGGGGTGGTGGGCACTCGGAATGGGGCGGTGGGCACAAGGAGTTGGGAATGGGGTGGTGGGTGATAGGAAGGGGTGATGAGCTGGGAGTGGGGGGCCTTGGGGCGATATCCAAGGGATAACACACGCCGTGGGGCCCGCTGACTCCTCGGGGTGTCCCTGTCCCCAACTCCCAGTGCCACCACTGCCCATCTTGAACCCGGGGCCGCCGCTGGAGGAGGGTCAGGGCCGGACGCTGGCGGCCTCGTGCACGGCCGAGGGGAACCCGGTGCCATCGGTGCGCTGGGAGTCGGAGGTGCGAGGCACCAACGCCACGCGCCGCTCGGCGCACGCCCGCTCGGCCTCCGTCACCAGCGAGTTCTTCCTGGTGCCCGGGCGCAGCATGAACGGCAAGAGCCTGACCTGTGTGGTGGCACACCCGGGGCTGCGCCAGGAGAAGAGGATCACCCACCGCCTCAGCGTGGCCTGTGAGGCACCCAGAGATGGGTGGCGGGGTGTGGGATGAGGGGGATTGGGGGATGAGGAGGGTACAGGGGGATGTGGGGCGCTGGGGATGGGGGGAGATGCAGGGGGATGTGGGGTATTGGGGATGGGGGGAGATGCAGGGGGATGTGGGGTATTGGGAGTGGGGGGAGATGCAGGGGGATGTGGGGCACTGGGGGCATGGGGGGAGATACAGGGGGATGTGGGGCACTGGGGGTATGGAGGGCACTGGGGATGGGGGGAGATACAGGGGGATGTGGGGCACTGGGGATGGGGGGAGATGCAGGGGGATGTGGGGCACTGGGGATGGGGGGAGATACAGGGGGATGTGGGGTATTGGGAGTGGGGGGAGATGCAGGGGGATGTGGGGCACTGGGGACATGGGGGGGATTGGGGATGGGGGAGGATACAGGGGGATGTGGGGCACTGGGGATGGGGGGATACAGGGGGATGTGGGGCACTGGGGATGGGGTGAGATACAGGGGGATGTGGGGCACTGGGGATGTAGGGGGTATTGGGGATGGGGGGAGATACAGGGGGATGTGGGGCACTGGGGACATGGGGGGGATTGGGGATGGGGGGGATACAGGGGGATGTGGGGCACTGGGGACATGGGGGGATTGGGGATGGGGGGAGATACAGGGGGATGTGGGGCACTGGGGATGGGGGGAGATACAGGGGGATGTGGGGCACTGGGGGCGTGGGGGGTATTGGGGATGGGGGGAGATACAGGGGGATGTGGGGCACTGGGGACATGGGGGGGATTGGGGAGGGAGGGGTGGTGGGGATGTGGGGGTCACCAGGGATCTGGAGGATACAGGGGGATGTGGAGCACTGGGGACATGGGGGGTATTGGGGAGGGGGGATACAGGGGGATGTGGGGCAATGGGGGCATGGGGATATTGGGGATAGGGGGAGATACAGGGGGATGTGGGGCACTGGGGACATGGGGGGTGTTGGGGATGGAGGGGTGGTGGGGATGTGGGGGTCGCCAGGGATCTGGGGGTTACAGGGGGATGTGGGGCACTGGGGACATGGGGGGTATTGGGGATGGGGGGAGATACAGGGGGATGTGGGGCACTGGGGATGGGGGGAGATACAGGGGGATGTGGGGGTCGCCAGGGATCTGGGGGATACAGGGGGATGTGGGGCACTGGGGGCATGGGGGGGATTGGGGATGAGGAGGGTACAGGGGGATGTGGGGCACTGGGGGCATGGGGGGAGATACAGGGGGATGTGGGGCACTGGGGACATGGGGGGTACTGGGGATGGAGGGGTGGTGGGATGTGGGGGTCGCCAGGTATCTGGGGGATACAGGGGGATGTGGGGCACTGGGCGTGGGGGGAGATACAGGGGGATGTGGGGCACTGGGGACATGGGGGGTATTGGGTACGTGGGGGTCACCAGGGATGTTGGGGATACTGGGGGCATGAGGGGACAGGGACATCCGGGTTGTGGGGGATACAGGGGGGGGTGGGGGATACAGGGGGGGTGGGACACTGGGAACACTGGGGGAACTGGAGGTGTGAGGGGACAGGGGGCCATTGGGGATGGGGGGTGGGTACAGGGACATGTGGGACACGGGGGACTGTTGGGGATGTGGGGGTCACCGAGGATGGGGGGAATGGGGACCGGGGGGGTCTGGGGGCACCCTGG
The DNA here is from genome assembly GCF_964237585.1 of Gallinula chloropus. Classification (NCBI taxonomy): domain Eukaryota; kingdom Metazoa; phylum Chordata; class Aves; order Gruiformes; family Rallidae; genus Gallinula; species Gallinula chloropus. The sequence goes on from NW_028168390.1 coordinate 10,183, forward strand.
TCCATGGGGCCGCCCCCTCCAGCCCCTCATCACCCCATCCCCCCCCCCAGACCTGTCGGACGCCTCGGTGCTGGGACACTCGGCGGAGTGGCAGGAGGGGACAGAGGGGGCGACACTCACCTGCCTGGGGGACGGGAACCCCCCCCCCACCTACAACTGGACGCGGTGAGGACCCCGCCCCCCGGTGCATGTCCCCCTGGCCCCGTGTCGTGTCCCCCCCCCCCGTCACCTACCATGCCCCTGCCAGGTGCCACGTCCCCCTGCCCGTGCCGGTGTCCCCCCCATGCCAGTGTCCCCCCATGTCCCCATGCCTACATCCCCCACCCTGTGCCAGTGTCCCAGCATGTCCCCATGTCCCCTGCCTGTACTGGTGTCCCCCCCCATGTCCCCATGCCCATGCCCCCACGCCCATGTCCCCCACCCCATGCCAGTGTCCCCCCCCATGCCCACGTCCCCTGCCTGTGCCAGTGTCCCCACCATGTCCCCACGTCCCCATGCCCATGTCCCTGCCCGTGCTGGTGTCCCTGCCGTGTCCCCATGCCCCCCACATGTCCCCATGCCCCCTCCATGCCTGTGCCCCCCCCATGCCCATGTCCCTGTACCAGTGTCTGTCCCATGCCCATGTTCCCCCCCGTGCCAGTGTCCCTGCCATGTCCCCATGTCCCCCCCATGCCCATGTCCCTCCCATGCTGCCTCCCGTGCCGGTGTCCCCGCCATGTCCCCATGCCCATGTCCCCCTGCCCGTTCCCCCACCCCATGCCCATGCCACCTCCCGTGCCGGTGTCCCCACCATGTCCCCATGCCCATGTCCCCATGTCCCCATTCCCCTCCCCATGCCCATGTCCCCCTCCACATGCCCCCTCCTGTGCCAGTGTCCCTGCCATGTCCCCATGCCCATGTCCCCCTGCCCGTTCCCCCCCCATGCCCATGTCCCCCCCTCCATGTCCATGTCCCCCACCCCATGCCCATGCCCCCTCCCATGCCAGTGTCCCCCCATGTCCCCATGTCCCCATGTCCCCCCCATGCCCATGTCCCTCCCATGCCCCCTCCCATGCCAGTGTCCCTGCCATGTCCCCATGCCCATGTCCCCCTGCCCGTTCCACCCCCTCCATGCCCATGTCCCCCCCCCCATACCCATGCCCCCTCCCGTTCCGGTGTCCCCCCCATGTCCCCATGCCCATGTCCCCCTCCCCATGCCCATGCCCCTCCCGTGCCGCTGTCCCCGCCACATCCCCATCCCCACACCCCATCCCCGCCGTGCCCATCCCTGCCCAGACGTGCCCGTGCCCGTGCCGGCTGCCAGGGCGGCGGCGGGGAGCGGGCGGGGGCCGTGCCCGGACAAGCCTGGCCGGGGCCATGGCGCGGCGGCAGCAGCCGTGGGAACCGGTGTGGCCGTGGCCATGGCGGTGGCCGTGGCCGTGGCTGTGGCCATGGCTGTGGCTGTGGCCATGGCGGTGGCCGTGGCTGTGGCTGTGGCTGGTGGGTGGGGTGTGCGTGGCGCTGACGGTGCCGCCGCCGCAGGCTGCACGCGCCGCTGCCCGCGGGCGCGCGGGCCGAGGGGGACACGCTGCGCTTCCCGCGCCCGCTCGTCGCCGCCGACGCCGGCGAGTACGTGTGCCGCGTGGCCAACCGCGTGGCCGCCAAGGAGGCGCGCGCCAACGTCAGCGTGCGCGGCCGGGCCGCAGGTGAGGGGGGGGGTGGGGATGGGGATGGAATGGGGGGGGATGGGGATGGGAGGGGGGTGTTCGACCCTGCTTGGGCCTGTCTGTCTGTCTGTCTGTCTGTCCGTCCGTCCCTGGCTCTGCCTGTCCCAGCGAGTCCCGTGTGTGTCTGTCTGTCCCCCCTCTCCTGCCCACGATGCTCCATCACCTGTCTGTCTGTCTGTCCGTCCTCCCATCTGTCTGTCTGTCCATTCATCCTCCTATCTGTCTGTCCGTCCAACCATGTGTCTATCTGTCCGTCCTCCCGTGTGTCTGTCCGTCCACCCATGTGTCTATCTGTCCGTCCTCCCGTCTGTCTGTCTCTCTGTCCATCCATCCATCCTCCCGTCTGTCTGTCCGTCCGTCCTCCCATCTGTCTGTCCGTCCATCCATCCATCCTCCCGTCTGTCTGTCTGTCCATCCATCCTCCCGTCTGTCTGTCTGTCCGTCCGTCCTCCCATCTGTCTGTCCGTCCATCCATCCATCCTCCCGTCTGTCTGTCTGTCCATCCATCCTCCCGTCTGTCTGTCTGTCCGTCCGTCCTCCCATCTGTCTGTCCGTCCATCCATCCATCCTCCCGTCTGTCTGTCCGTCCGTCCTCCCGTCTGTCTGTCCATCCTCCCGTTTGTCTGGCTATCCATCTCTCCACCCCATAGCTTGGCCCTACCCAGCCACCTCCACCCGTCTGTCTGTCCATCCGTCCGTCTCTCCCTGTCCTGGGCTCACCCTTCCCTCCCTCCCCCAGCCTCTATTCACATCTCCTCATCCTCCCGTCCATCCACCCATCCCTCCACCCATCCATCCCACCCTCCCTATCTCCCTCCCTCCACCCATCCCTCCATCCCACCCTCCCTCCCTCCCTCCACCCATCCCTCCATCCCACCCTCCCTCCCTCCCTCCACCCATCCCTCCCTCCATCCCTCCACCCATCCCTCCACCCATCCCTCCATCCCTTCCCCACCCATCCCTCCACCCATCCCTCCCTCCATCCCTCCACCCATCCCTCCATCCCTCCCTCCCTTCCCCACCCATCCCTCCACCCATCCCTCCCTCCATCCCTCCCTCCCTCCATCCACCCATCCCTCCCTCCATCCCTCCCCTGCCGCCTCTCCCTGTCCGTCTGTCCTCCCACATGCCACTCCACCCACAACCCCCCCTCCCACAACACCCCCCCCACCCCGCTTCATCCACCCCTCCACCCACCCCCTCCCCACACCCCTCCCCACACCCCTCCTCTGCCCGTGGGTCCCTCTCCCCCGACGCGTCCGTCTGTCCGTCCGCCCCGCAGCAGAGGACGAGGTGCGCAAGGTGGACCTGGTGTCGGCCTCGGTGGTGGTGGTGGGCGTCATCGCCATCGTGCTGCTCTGCGTGCTGGTGGTGGTCGTGGTGGTGATGACGCTCTACCACCAGCGCAAGACCAAGCGCATCTCCGAGAAGTAGTAAGAGCCTGGGAGGGGCTGGGGTGGGGGGGGGACACACAGACAGACGGACAGACAGACGCTGTGCTGAGTGTCTGTGTGTCCCTCTGTCCCTCTGTCCAGCGAGGAGGAGCTGACGCTGACGCGGGAGAACTCCATCCGCCGCCTGCACTCCAGCCACAGCACCGACACGCGCACGCAGGTTGAGGGGGGGTGGGGGGGGCAAGGGGAAAGGGAGGGGGGGCTTGGGGTGCTCTGAGTGGGGAAAGACCAAGGGAAGGGGTCTTGGGGGGGCTAAGACAAGGGAGGGGGTCTGGGGGTGTCCTGGGGGATGGAGAGCCCAAGGGAGTGGGTCTCAGGGAGGGGGTAACCCAAGGAAGGGGGTCTGGGGGTGTCCTGGGGGATGGAGAGCCCAAGGGAGGGGGTCTTGGGGTGCTCTGAGTGGGGAAAGACCAAGGGAAGGGGTCTTGGGGGGGGTTAAGCCAAGGGAGGGGGTCTGGGGGTGTCCTAGGGGATGGAGAGCCCAAGGGAGGGGGTCTTGGGGGGGCTAAGACAAGGGAGGGGGTCTGGGGGTGTCCTAGGGGATGGAGAGCCCAAGGGAGGGGGTCTCAGGGAAGGGGTAACCCAAGGAAGGGGGTCTTGGGGTGCTCTGAGTGGGGAGAGACCAAGGGAGGGGGTCTTGGGGTGCTCTGAGTGGGGAGAGCCCAAGGGAAGGGGTCTTGGGAGGGGTTAAGCCAAGGGAGGGGGTCTGGGGGTGTCCTGGGGGACGGAGAGCCCAAGGGAGGGGGTCTTGGGGGGGCTAAGCCAAGAAAGGGGATCTGAGGGTGTCCTGGGGGGTGGAGATCCCAAGGGAGGGGGTCTCAGGGAAGGGGTAACCCAAGGAAGGGGGTCTTGGGGTGCTCTGAGTGGGGAGAGACCAAGGGAGGGGGTCTTGGGGTGTCCTGGGGGATGGAGAGCCCAAGGGAGGGTGTCTCGGGGAGGGGGTAAGCCAAGGGAGGGGGGTCTTGGGGTGCTCTGAGGGGAGAGCCCAAGGGAGGGGGTCTCAGGGAAGGGGTAACCCAAGGAAGGGGGTCTGGGGGTGTCCTGGGGGATGGAGAGCCCAAGGGAGGGGTTCTTGGGGGGGCTAAGCCAAGAAAGGGGATCTGAGGGTGTCCTGGGGGATGGAGAGCCCAAGGGAGGGGGTCTTGGGGGGGGGGGCTAAGCCAGGGAAGGGGGTCTGGGGGTGTCCTGGGGGATGGAGAGCCCAAGGGAGGGGGGCTTGGGGTGCGCAGAGGGGAAGAGCCCAAGGGAGGGGGTCTCAGAGGGGGCAACCCAAGGAAAGGGGCTCTTGGGGTGCTCTGGGGGGGGGAATAACCCAAGGGAAGGGTCTCTTGGGGTGCTCTGGGGGGGCTTCCAGGGTGTTGGGACACCCAGGGCTGGGCGTGGGGGCGCAGAAGGAGGAGCAGGGTGCCGGGCAGCGGGGTGCTGGGGGGGTGCTCAGGCTACCGGGGTGCCCCTGAGGAGCCGGACCAGGGGGAGCAGGAGGGATTGGGGTGGGGGGCTGTCCGAGGGGGGGGTCCCCCGGGTCTGATGGGGCTGTTTCAGCTGGAGGAGACGCTGCAGCTGCGTGCGGAGAGCCGGCAGGGCAGCCTGCGTGGGGACAGCCTGCGTGGGGACAGCCTGCGCGGCACCAGCATCTGCTCCGCCATGGTGAGCCGGGGCGGGGGGTAGCGGGGTTGGGGTGTCCCCCACCTCAGACCCCTCTCCAGCCCATGGGGTGGCCCCCACCTCAGACCCCCATCCAGCCCCACAGGGTGGCCCCCACCTCAGCCCCTCCAGCCCCACAGGGTGTCCCCCACCTCAGCCCCCCCTCCAGCCCCACAGGGTGTCCCCCACCTCAGACCCCCTCCAGCCCCACAGGGTGTCCCCCACCTTAGCCCCCCACCAGCCCCACAGGGTGTCCCCCACCTCAGCCCCCCCACCAGCCCCACAGGGTGTCCCCCACCTCAGCCCCCCACCAGCCCCACAGGGTGGCCCCCACCTCAGCCCCTCCAGCCCCACAGGGTGTTCCCCACCTCAGACCCCCCTCCAGCCCCAGAGGGTGTCCCCCACCTCAGACCCCCTCCAGTCCCAGAGGGTGTCCCCCACATCCAATCCCCACGCCCCACCTCCCCATGGTGCCATCGTGCCCCCTCACTGGGGAGGTGTCCCCCACCTCAACCCCCAGCCCTGGGGGTGTCCCCCACCTCAGCCCCCCCAGCCCAGGAGGGGTGTCCCCCACCTCAGCCCCCAAAGCCCAGGGGGTGTCCCCCACCTCAGAGCCCCCCAAACCCAGGAGGTGTCCCCCACCTCAGCCCCCAGCCCCAGGGGGTGTCCCCCACCTCAGCCCCCAAAGCCCAGGGAATGTCCCCCACCTCAGCCCCCTTCCAGCCCCAGGGGGTGTCCCCCACCTCAGCCCCCCAAACCCAGGGAGTGGCCCCCACCTCAGCACCCCCAGCCCCAGGGGGTGTCCCCCACCTCAGCCCCCCCAGCCCAGGGGGTGTTCCCCCTGCCCAGGGGGTGTCCCCCACCTCAGCACCCCCAGCCCCAGGGGGGTGTCCCCCACCTCCACTCCCCCTCCCCACGGTGCCACCCTGTCCCCGCAGAGCGAGGAGCCCGAAGGCCGCAGCTACTCGACGCTCTCGACCGTGCGGGAGATCGAGACGCAGACGGAGCTGCCGGTGGTGTCACCGGTGTCACCGGGCCCCGGGAAGGAGCCCAGGGAGGAAGAGGAGGCCGGAGGAGGAGGAGGAGGAGGAGGAGGAGGAGGAGGAGGGGTGGATGACCCCATCAAACAGGCCATGACACACTTCGTGCAGGAGAACGGGATGCTGCAGGCCCGGCCCACCACCAACGGCATCTACATCAACGGCCGCGGGCACCTGGTCTGAGCGCGGCCGCGCCGGCGCGGGGGGACGGACGGACAGACGGATGGACGGACAGACAGACACACACACCGAGGGACCCCCAGAGCCTCTCTCTCTGTGTGTGTGTGTGGCCCATCTCCCCACCCCGGCGGTGCCACACGGCGTCCAGCCCCCCCACCCCCGGCTGCCGGCGCGGTGACACGCGAAGGGGACGGCAGCAGCTGCTGGGACACCCCCTCCCCACTTCTTTTTTCCCCCCCCCCCCAACTCCCCAAACATGGGGACACCCCACGGACAGACCAGGGCCAGGTGCCCCAGTGGGGACCCCCCCCCCCCACCTCCAAACCCCCCTTCGGACTCTGGGTCGGCTCCTTCCCGCGCGGCGCTGGGGACACGCGGTTTGCCGGTGGCACTTGGGACGCTTTGTGTCCCCTCTTCCCCTATCCCAGCTCCCCCCCCTCAAAAAAAAACCCCTTGCCCCCCCCCCAAGCCCCCTCCCCCGGGGCAGGGGGGGTCCCGGGCAGCGTGCGCTGCGTGTACATACCTGTACAGGAGGGGGCTGCATGGCCGCGCTTGTAAATAAACCCCCCCGCGGGGCCTGGCGCCTGTGTTGAGTGTGTCTGGGCTCAGCTGGGGGGGGACAGGGCCTGGCGCCTGTGTCGAGTGTGTCTGGGCTCAGCCAGGGGGACAGGGCCTGGTGCCTGTGTTGAGTGTGTCTGGGCTCAGCTGGGGGGGAAAGGCCCTGGCACATGTGTCAAGTGTGTCTGGGCTCAGCTGGGGGGTGGACAGGGCCTGGCACCTGTGTCGAGTGTGTCTGGGCTCAGCTAGGGGGACAGGCCCTGGCACCTGTGTCAAGTGTATCGGGGCTCAGCCGGAGGGACAGGGCCTGGCGCCTGTGTTGAGTGTGTCTGGGCTCAGCTGGGGGGGGACAGGCCCTGGCACCTGTGTTGAGTGTGTCTGGGCTCAGCTGGGGTGGGGGGCCAGGGCTGGACAGAGACATGGTGCTTGTGCAGGCACACGCTGGCATTGCCGGTTCACACGAGCACGTGGAAGCGTGTGTGAGCGTGTGGAGGTGTGTGCAAGCGTGTGGAGGTGTGTGGGAGCCTGTGGGAGCGTGACTGAGCGTGTGGAAGCGTGTTCCAGCCTGTGTGAGCATTTGTGAGCGTGTCTGAGTGCGTGTGAGTGTGTGTGAGCGTGGGGGGACGGCTGTGGAAGTGTGTCTGAGCCCGTGGAGGCCTGTGGAAGCCTGTGGAGACCCGTGGAAGCCCGTGGAGGCCCGTGGAAGCCCGTGGAAGCCCGTGGAAGCCTGTGGAGACCCGTGGAAGCCCGTGGAGGCCCGTGGAAGCCCGTGGAAGCCCGTGGAGGCCTGTGGAAGCCTGTGGAAGCGCATCTGAGCATGTCTGAGCCCGTGGAGGCCTGTGGAAGCCCGTGGAAGTCTGTGGAGGTCTATGGAAGCCTGTGGAAGCCCGTGGAGGCCTGTGGAAGCCCATGGAAGCCTGTGGAGGCCTGTGGAAGCCCATGGAAGCCCGTGGAGGCCTGTGGAAACCCATGGAAGCCTGTAGAAGCCCGTGGACACCTGTGGAAGCTCGTGGAGGCCCATGGAGCCCTGTGGAAGCCTGTGGAAGTCCATGGAAGCCTGTGGAAGCGTGTCGGAGCATGTCTGAGCCTGTGGAAGACCGTGGAGGCCTGTGGAAGCCCATGGAAGCCTGTGGAGGCCTATGGAAGCCTGTGGAGGCGTGTGGAGGCCTGTGGAAGCCTATGGAAGCCCGTGGAGGCCTGTGGAAGCCCATGGAAGCCCGTGGAGGCTTGTGGAAGCCCATGGACGCCTGTGGACACCTGTGGAAGCCTGTGGAGGCCCATGGAGGCCTGTGGAAGCCTGTGGAAGCGTGTCTGAGCGTGTCTGAGCCTGCGGAAGCACATCTGACCATGTGGGAGCGTGTGGAAACGTGCATGGAAGCGTGTCTGAGCCTGTGGAAGCGTGTCTGAGCATGTCTGAGCCTGTGTGAGTGCGTGGAAGCCCGTGGAGGCCCGCGGAAGCGTGTGCCCGGCAGCGCCCGCGAGCGCCCGGCAGCGCCCGGCAGCGCCCATGGGCGCGCGCAGGCGTGCAGCAGCGTGCGGCCGCCGCCCGGCCCTGTGGTTTCGAGGCGCCGGGAGCAGGAAGCGGCCTCGAGGGGCTGCTGCGCCGGAGCGCCGGTGCCGCCGCGCTTCCTCCGCGGGGCCCTTTCCGCTCGCCCAGTGGGGGGGTGGGGTTGGGGGGAGCCGGCTGTCTCCCCGTTGTGTGTCCCCCCCCCACCCCCAATTGAAGCCATGGGCAGGGTCTGACCCCGGCGCGTCTCGGGGGGCGAGGGGGGGTCCGCGCCGCCTCCATGTCGCTGGCGCTGAAGGCCCGGCAGAAGGCGAGGCGCAAGGGCGGCGCCAAGGACCGCGTCTTCGGCTGCGACCTCCTGGAGCACCTGCAGCACTCGGGGCAGGACGGTAAGAGGGCAGCCATGTGGAGACCCCCCCCACACCCTCACCCACCCCACCCCTAATCTACCCCCCCCACCCTGAGCTCAGGGGTCGCCCCTCACCAGCGCCGGATGCTGGGAGGGGGGGGGTGGGGGGGGGACGGGGTGACTCAGGCCGCGCGGTTGCATCACCGGCGGTTGAGCAAGCGGCAGGACGGGCGCCTCTCGGGGAGGCCCCGCTGGGAATTGGGGATGGGGGTTCCCAGAGCCGCCCTGAGCTCAGCACCCCAAGGGGAGGGGGGTCTGGGTGCTCCCTGGGACACCAATGTGGCCGGCGTAGGGCCTGGCTGTGCCAGGGTGACGCCATCACCGGATGCCCGGGGAGGGGGTGTCCCCTTGGGGTGGTGGGTGGGTGGGTGGGTGGGTGATGGTGGATGTGGGGTGCCCGTCCCACAGTGCCCCAGGTGCTGAGGAGCTGCACCGAGTTCGTGGAGCAGCACGGGGTGGTGGACGGCATCTACCGCCTCTCCGGGGTCTCCTCCAACATCCAGCGCCTGCGGTGAGCTGGGGGGACTGGGAGGGACTGGGGAGGGGCTGGAGATGGGGGTGATGGAGGGATGGAGGCGATGGAGGAGGAGGGATGGAGATGGAGAGATGGGGGTGGAGGAGCTGGGATGGAGATGATGGAGATGATGGAGGGATGAAGATGGAGGAGCCGTGGGGATGGGGAGGGAGATGATGGTGGAGCTGGGATGGGGAGGGGGTGATGGAGGGATGAAGATGGAGAAGGTGGGATGAGGATGGAGATGATGGAGGGATAAGGATGGAGGAGCTGTGGGGATAGGGATGGAGGTGATGGCGGCACTGGGATGAGGATGGAGGAGCTGGGATGGGGCTGGAGGTGATGGAGGGATGGGGCTGGAGGAGCCATGGGGATGGAGGGATGGGGCTGGAGATGATGGAGGGATGGGGCTGGAGGAGCCATGGGGATGGAGGGATGGGGATGGAGATGATGGAGGGATGGGGCTGGAGGAGCCATGGGGATGGAGGGATGGGAATGGAGATGATGGAGGGATGGAGATGGAGATGGTGGAGAGATGGAGATGGAGATGGTGGAGGGATGGGGATGGAGATGGTGGAGGGATGGGGCTGGAGATGATGGATGAATGGGTATGGAGGAGCCATGGGAATGGAGGGATGGGGATGGAGATGATGGAGGGATGGGGATGGAGGTGATGGAGGTGATGGAGGGATGGGGCTGGAGGTGATGGAGATGGTGGAGGGATGGAGATGGAAATGATAGAGGGATGGGGCTGGAGGTGATGGAGGGATGGGGCTGGAGATGATGGAGGGATGGGGATAATGGAGGGATGGAGATGGAGATGATGGAGAGATGGAGATGGGGATGATGGAGGGATGGAGATGGGGATGATGGAGGGATGGGGATGGAGATGATGGAGGGATGGAGATGATGGAGGGATGGAGATGAAGGAGGGATGGAGATGGAGATGAAGGAGGGATGGAGATGGAGATGATGGAGAGATGTGGCTGGAGGTGATGGAGGGATGGGGCTGGAGGAGGCGTGGGGGTGGAGGAGCTGGGATGGGGCTGGAGGTGATGGAGGGGTGGGGCTGGAGGTGGTGGCAGGATGGGGCTGGAGGGGCCGGGGGTGGGGGGAGGAGGTGAGAGATTTGCTGGCGCAGCCGGGCCGGGTGCGGGCGGGAGGAAGGGGCGGGATGGAGCCGGGGATACACCGGGGGAGGGGAAGGGGGGAAGCTGCGGTCGGGGAGCCGGAAGGGGGGAGGGGGACCGGGGCTGGGGCAGGACCCGCGGGGTGGGGCGGGGATGGGGGGGGGTGGGAGCTGAGACACCCCCCCCCCAGCCCCCTTTGCCGTTTCCCTCCCCTTCGTTCTCCTCCTGCCCCTCCCCACCCCAAGGAGATCTCCATCCCCTCCTCATCCCTGGGACCCCCAGTGCCACATCCTGGGCCTGTGGAGCCCACCCGAGTGTCCCCTGTGCCCCTCTCTGTGTTCCCACACCCTCCTCCTGCTGTCCCCATCCCCTCCCTCCTGGCCCCCATCCCTCCCATCCCCAGTTCCCCCCATCCCCCTGTCCCCATCACCCCCTATCCCCCTGTCCCCAGTGTCCCCCATCCCCTCCAGCTCCCCCTATCCCTGTCCCCAGTGCCCCCCCACCCCCCTGTCCCCAGTGCCCCCATGCTCCCCAGCTCCCCCTGTCCCCCTGTCCCCAGTGCCCCCCCACCCTCCTGTCCCCAGTGCCCCCCATCCCTCTCCAGCTCCCCCTATCCCTGTCCCCAGTGCCTCCCATGCCCCCCCACCTCCCCCTGTCCCCAGTGCCCCCCATGCTCCCCAGCTCCCCCTGTCCCCCTGTCCCCAGTGCCCCCCCACCCTCCTGTCCCCAGTGCCCCCCATCCCCCTCCAGCTCCCCCTATCCCTGTCCCCAGTGCCTCCCATGCCCCCCCACCTCCCCCTGTCCCCAGTGCCCCCCACCCTCCTGTCCCCAGTGCCTCCCATCCCCTCCAGCTCCCCCTATCCCTGTCCCCACTGCCCCCCACCCCCATCTCCAGTTCCCCCATCTCCCTGTCCCCATCACCCCATCCCTCTGTCCCCAGTGCTCCCCATCCCCCCCATCCCTGTCCCCAGTATCCCCCCACCCCCCTGTCCCCATTTCCCCCCATCCCCCTGTCCCTACCACCCCCATCCCCTCCACCCCCTTGTCCCCACCCCACTCCCCCTCCCCACTTACCACCCCTCAGCCCAGCAGCACATCCCCAGGGAATAACACTCCCCACACATCCCCAAACCCCACCACCACCCCCCCAGCCCCCTCCCCACCTCCACGGGGACCCCCTAGAGACCCCCCAACCCCCCCTAACCAGCCACCCCCTCCCCTGGCAGGCAGGAGTTTGACAACGAGCGGTGCCCGGACCTGCGGCGGGACGTGTACCTGCAGGACATCCACTGCGTCAGCTCGCTCTGCAAGGCCTACTTCCGCGAGCTGCCCAACCCCCTGCTCACCTACCAGCTCTACGACAAGTTTGCTGTGAGCCTCATCCGTCTGTCTGTCCGTCCCACCCCTCCACGTGTCCGTCTGTCCGTCCTCACGCCGTCCTCCTGTACACCCCCCCCCCCTCTCCCTACCCCCAGGATGCTGTCGCCACCCAGATGGAAGAAGCTCGTTTGGTGAAGATCAAGGAGGTGCTGAAGGAGCTGCCGCTGCCCCACTATAGGTAAAGGAGGGATGGAGGGACACACAGAGGGATGGACAGACATGTAGACCCCTCCCCACAGCCCCTGAGGCCCCTTCCTCATGTCCTGTCCCCCTCTCTCCTCCCCAGGACCCTGGAGTTCCTGATGAGGCACCTCCTGCTCATGGCGTCCTACAGCAGCCAGACCAACATGCACGCCCGGAACCTGGCCATCGTCTGGGCACCCAACCTGCTGCGGTGAGCGCCGGGCACAGCACCCAGCCCCCCTCCCCAGCCCCCAGCCTGAGAGGCCTTTCCCACCCTACCCCACCCTGTCCATCCCCATCCTGGTGTCACAGAGTCGCTGGGGTGGGAAGGGACCTGGAGAGCTCATGGGGTCCAACCCCCAGCTCATATCACACAGGTCGGTGTCCAGATGGGGCTGGAATCTCTCCAGAGAAGGAGACTCCACACCCCCTGGGCAGCCTGTCCAGGGCTCCCTCACCCTCACTGGGGAAAAGTTCTTCCCCATGTTGGTGCAGAACTCCCTGTGCTCCAACTTGCAGCCATTGCCCCTTGGCCTGTCCCCACAGACACTGAGAAGGGGCTGGCTGATTCCCCCTCCATCCCCTGCTTAAGATAATTACAGACATTAATTAGATCCCCCCTTAGTCTTCTCTTCTCCAGGCTGAGCATCCCCAGCTCACTCAGCCTCTCCTCACAGGGGAGATGCTCCAGGCCCTTCATCATCTCCGTAGCCCTTCTCTGGACTCTCTCCAGGAGATCCCTGTCCTTTTTATCCCAGGGAGCCCAGAACTGGACACAACACTCCAGTGGGGCCTGACCAGGGCAGAGCAGAGGGGGAGGATCCCCTCCTGTCACCTGCTGCCCACACTCCTCCTGATGCCCCCCAGGATCCCATTGTCTCTCTCAGCCCCCAGGGCACACTGCTGGCTCATGGGCACCCTGTCACCCACCAGGACCCCCAGGTCCTTCTCCACAGAGCTCCTCTCCAGCAGGTCACCCCCAGCCTGTCCTGAACTGGTTGTTCCTTCCCGCTCAGGTCGCGGGACATCGAGGCGACGGGGTTCAACGGCACGGCGGCCTTCATGGAGGTGCGGGTCCAGTCCATCGTGGTGGAGTTCATCCTCACGCACGTGGAGCAGCTCTTCGGGGACGCCCCGCTCAGCGGTACGGCCTGGGGGGGACAGGGAGGGGGACAGGGGCACCCAGAGCTCAGGGGGGACAGGGGTGGACAGGGACACCCACAGCCTGGTGAGGGGACAGGGACACCCAGAGCTCAGGGGGGACAGGGACACCCACAGCCCAGTGAGGGGACAGGGACACCCAGAGCTCAGGCGGGACAGGGACACCCACAGCCTGGGGGGTGACGGGGGTGACAGGGACACCCACAGCCTGGTGAGGGGACAGGGACACCCACAGCTCAGGGGGGACAGGGACATCCATGGCTCAGGGGGGACAGGGGGGGACAGGGGCACCCAGAGCTCAGGGGGGACAGGGACACCCACAGCCCAGTGAGGGGACAGGGACACCCACAGCTCAGGGGGGACAGGGACACCCACAGCCCAGTGAGGGGACAGGGACACCCACAGCCTGGGGGGGACAGAGGGGGACAGGGACACCCACAGCCTGGTGAAGGGACAGTGACACCCACGGCCTGGGGGGATGATGGGGGGGACAGGGACACCCACAGCCTGGTGAGGGGACAGGGACACCCACGGCCTGGTGAGGGGACAGGGACACCTACGGCCTGGGGAGTGATGGGAGGGACAGGGACACCCAGGGCCCCATGAGGGGACAGGGACACCCACAGCCCAGTGAGGGGACAGGGACATCCATGGCTCAGGGGGGACAGGGTGGGACAGGGACACCCAGAGCTCAGGGGGGACAGGGACACCCACAGCCCAGTGAGGGGACAGGGACACCCACAGCCTGGGGAGTGACGGGAGGGACAGGGACACCCCATGAGGGGACAGGGACACCCACAGCCCAGTGAGGGGACAGGGACACCCACAGCCTGGGGGGTGATGTGGGGGACAGGGACACCCAGGGCCCCATGAGGGGACAGGGACACCTATGGCCCAGGAAGGGGATGGGAGGGACGAGGACACCCAGAGCCCAGTGAGGGGGATGGGGGGGGACAATGGGGGCACCCACAGCCCAGTGAGGGGCTGGGGGGGACGCAGGGACACCCACGGCCCAGCGAGGGGGATGGGGGGACACACAGGGACCCCCATGGCCCAGCGAGGGGCTGGGGGGGACACAACAGTGAGAGGGGCTGGGGGGGGATAATGGGGACACCCACAGCCCAGTGAGGGGCTGGGGGGAACACGACGGTGAGAGGGGCTTGGGGGGGGATAATGGGGACACCCATGGCCCAGTGAGGGGGGGGGTCAGGGACCCCCATGGCCCAGCAAGGGGACTGGGAGGGAGGGGGGGGGGAAGGGGTCACCTCCACATGTCTGGATGTTTTGGGGCAGGCAGGGGGGGGTGTCTCTCCCCACCAGGCCCCTGACCCCCACCCCATCCCCACCCAGGCAGCGAGTCGCCCCGCCGGTCGCGGCTGCTGGGCGGGGGGGTCCCGGGGGAGGGGCAGAGCCCCCCGTACCACGTGCCGGCGGTGCTGAGCCAGGGCGATGGGCCCCCCCCGATCCGGCCCTACCACACCATCATCGAGCTCAACGACCCGAGGTGGGACAACCCCCCCCCCCCCCCCACCTTTTTTCCCCTGCTGGGGTGCACGGGGGGTCTGAGGGGTCCTCACACCCCCCCTTGACACCCCCTTCCCAGGAGGAAGGGCTCCATCAAGGCCAAGAAGTGGAGATCCATCTTCAACCTGGGCCGCTCCAGCCACGTGGCCAAGTGCCGGCTGGCCAAGGCGGAGGAGAAAGGTGGGGAGTGAGGGTCTGTCCCCCCCCCCACCCTGTGTGTCATCCCCCCCACCCCTCACCCCAACCTCTCCCCCACCTCCCCCAGATGAGAAGGGCAGCAAGACGAGCCTGCGGCCCGCCAAGAGCATGGACTCCCTCAGCTCCGTCCCCTTCGCCAGCGACGGTACGAGGGGCACGGGGACCCTCCCTGAGGCGGGATGGGGGGTGGGTGAAGGTGCCAGAGGGATGGGGAGTAAAGATGGAGTGCCCAAGACACTGAGCATCACCCCCAGCACTGCCCTGTATCCCGGCTCCAGCATTACCCCTGGGACCTCAGCTCCATCATCATCATCACCCCCAGTATCCCAGCCCTGCCCTCAGCCCCTGTATCCCGGCTCCGGCATCACCCCTGGGACCTCAGCTCCATCATCATCATCACCCCCAGTATCCCAGCCCTGCCCTCACCCCCTGTATCCCGGCTCCAGCATCACCCCTGGGACCTCAGCTCCATCATCATCATCACCCCCAGTATCCCAACCCTGCCCTCACCCCCTGTATCCCGGCTCTGGCATCACCCCTGGGACCTCAGCTCCATCATCATCATCACCCCCAGTATCCCAGCCCTGCCCTCACCCCCTGTATCCCAGCTCCAGCATCATCACCCCTGGGACCTCAGCTCCATCATCACCCCCAGTATCCCAGCTCTGGAGCTGCCCCCCAGAAGCCAGGGGTGGAATTTGGGGGGGGAATTTTGGTCCAGGCTCTGACTCTTCCCCCCCCCAACTCCAGACACAGACACCCCTGGGCTGAGGAAGAAGCGCTCGGCCAGGCAGCCCCTGCAGCGCCGCGAGAGCTTCGACGCCGGCTCCTCACCGCCCGAGAGCGGCTCCGAGCTGGGGGAGAAGCCTCTGGGGAAGGAAGAGCCCCAGACCCCCGAGCTGGAGGGTGAGAGCAGCACCAAATCAGAGCCCACCACCCCTAAAGCCGGCCGGGCCGCGCTGGTGGCACCCAGCCGCTCACCCAAGGGCGCCCGGAGCCGCGCCGAGAAGTGCGCCGGGGTCCACATCTCCGTCCCTTTTTCCGTCACCATCCCCCCCCACATCACCTCCAACCTCTCCCGCCTGACACGGGGGTTACCCTGCCCGGCGCTGGCCCAGGCACCACCCACCAGCTCCCCACCACCCACCCGCGAGGCCGAGACGCCCCAACACCGCCAGAGGCGGCCGGCGGAACGGGATGGTGTGGGGAGCCCCGGTGAGACCGCGGGGTTCGGCGTCCCGCCGTGTCCCCACGCTGGGGAGGGGGATGTGGATGCAGAGGAGACCCGGCTGTCCTTGGAGCTGCGGGATTCCTTCGCCTTCCTGGATAACCAGGAGCCGTGGTTGGATGGTGCCGGCGACGGGGAGCCGGTGCCGCCGGCTCTGCTGGCAGCCAGCTCCGCGGAGGATGGCGAGGGCTTCCTGGCCATGGAGGAGAGCATGGAGAGCGGGTTCATGAACGTAAGCTGGCGGGATGGGGCTGGGGAGGGGATGGAGGGGACGTGGTGGGGCTGTGGGGATCGCGGTGTAACCGTCACCCTTCCCGCCTGTCACCGTCCCCCCCACAGCCGGAGGAACCCCCCGCCGAGGAGCCGGGCAGTTACCTCTCCATTGAGGAGTGCATGGATGAGGAGATGTTCTACATGGCCCCCAGCGGCTCCGACGCCGGGGACACCGACTCGGATGACATGTTCCTCAGCGCCCACGACGACCTCAGCCCGCTGGTGTCCCACCGCCAGCCATTTGGTGAGGACACGGCCACAGAGACCCCCACCCCAAGCCAACCCGGTGCTGCCACCGCGCCGCAGGACACGGCACCAACTCTGGGCTCAGCGGGGTTGCAGCCCATGGAGGAGGAGGAGGAGGAGGAGGATGCTCCAGGCAAGGGGGAGCAAGCTGGGGTGCTGGTAGAGGAAGGGAGCAGCCAGCCCACAGGGGAGGGGGGAGAAAGGGAGGGGGCTGCAACCGCCACCGGCCCCACCAGAACTGACTCCGGCGCCGAAGCCGGCACGGCCACCGAGGCCGAAGAAGCCGGGAGCCATGTGGGAGTGGGGCTGGTTCCTGATGCATCACACGAAGAAGTGGAAGAGGATGGAGCTGGCAGCGCTCCCCCCGCCACAGAGCCCGCACCAGGCTCCCCTCCGCCGCCCTCACCGCAGGAGCCAGCGCAGCCCGCGGCGCCCCGCTCAGAGCCCGGGTTTCTCGAGGCCTCTGGGAGCAGCCCCGGGAGTCCATCGCTTTCTGCCTCAACCCTGGAGCTGCGTGGCCCTTGCCCGGAGCCCCCCGGGTCGGACCCGCCGTGCCGCGAGCCCGTGGCCGTGCTGCGCCGCGACGGCAGCGCCCCGGTGCGCCTGGCCTCCCGCACCGTCAGGATCCAGCAGGCACGCTCCGTGCCCGTCGTACCCCCGAAACCCCAGTTCGCCAGGGTCCCGCCGGCCCTGCAGCCCTGGACGCCGCACGCCGCCGAGGCTGCCGCCGCCGCCAACGCCAACGATGCCAACGCCGCCAACGCCGCCAACGCCGCTGCCACACCCCATCAACCTCCCCCTTCCCCAGCTCCAGAGGGGTCTCCCCCCGCGCCCGCCAGCGCTGGCACGAGGCGCGCGGGCTGGCGGGAGCGCGGCTGCGTCTCCTTCGACGCGGCGGTGGCCGCCGCCGTGGAGCAGCAGCTGTCGCAGGCGCCCAGGCCGCGGCTCTCGGGCGAGGGGGAGTCGGCGCCCAGCGCCACCCCCAAGGCCCTGCCCTTCCAGACCAGCCCCTTGCGCCCGCGGCTCCTGCGGCCCCGCAGCTGCACTGAGGCCCGTGGGAGCGAGGAGACGGGGAGGAACCGGCTGGGCTCCAGCCGGGCTGTGGCGCAGGCTGAGGGGGAGGCGGGAGCCGGGCCCGCGGCCCGGGCGGGCGTCGAGCAATAAAGGCGCTGGGCTCCCATCTTACGGCTGCGGCGCAATATGGCGGCACCCGGGGTGGCTTCAAGGGGCTGGGTGGGAAAGGGGTTCCCGCTGGGCGAACCGAGCTGGGGTTGGGGGGGGGTGAAGAAGAGGAGGGGGGGTCCTTGGAGCTGAAGCAGAAGGAGGGAGTGGGGGGTGTTTCAGGTGAGAGGTGAGGGAGGCAACAGGAGAGCCGCCCGCTTTCAAGATGGCGCCGCCCTCACTCAAGATGGCGCCGGGCGGAAGAGAAGGGCTTCGCCGTCTAAGATGGCGCCCGCCCGGCTCGGCACGCACTGAGATGGCGCCGGGGTGTGGGGGGGGTGGAGGCCTTTGCCCGGCGCCAAGATGGCGGCGTTGGCGTTGCGTTGCTGTGCGAGGCCGCCCCCTGGCTTAAGATGGCGACGGGGGAGGGGAGGGCTGAGGGGAAGGGGCGGGGATGGGGATGGGGATGGGGGGGGGGGGGGGGTTCGGCTTCCGCCCGGAGCCGTTATGGCGGCGGCGCGGCGGCTCCGTGCGCATGTGCGGAGCTCGATGGCGAGACAAGGGGCCGAGCGCGCGCAGGGCGGCCCCGCACCGCGAGGTACCGGGAGGGGGGGGGAAGGGGGGGGGGGGATGCGGCGGGGGGGGGGCTGGAGGAAAGGGGGGGGGGGGGTGCGGCGGGGCCGGGCCCACCGGAGCTTCCCTCCCTCCCCCCCCCCCCCCCTTCTCCGCCCCGCCCCCGCCTTGCGGGCCTCGGGCCCTGCCCCGGCTGCGGGAGGTGCGGGCCCGGCTCAGGCCCCGCCGCTTCCCCCCCCACACACCCCCCTCCCAACCCCCCTCAGCCCGCCCGGGGCCTGGGCCTGGCCTCTGCCACCTCCCCCGGGTAGGGCTTCAGGGCCCTTCCTTAGGCCTTCGCCGTCCTCCGCCGCCCTTCCCCCGGGGCGCGGCACCCCCCGGGCCTGGCACCGGCACCGTGACAGCCCCCGGGGCTGCGGGAGCGGGAGCGGGGCGGGGGGAGGCGGCGACACACCCTCCCCCACGACCCTCCTCTCCCGCCGGGGCTGGGCCCGGGGAGGCAGCGTTGGGGGGGCCGGCCGGGCCCGTTGGCGCTGCCGGCGCCGGTTCCGCAGCCGGTTCCCGGTGGGTGACAAAGAACCGGAGGCTGCGGGACCCCCCCCCCACCTTGTCCCCCCCCCCCGCTCCCTCCCCGCGTCCTCCGGCTCCGGGGATGCGAAAGCGAAACGGGGTGTGGGGGGGGGGGGCGGGGTTGTTGGGGGGGGGGGCAAAGGGGGCGTCCCTTCCCCGGTGACAGCGGGGACCTGCCACCCCCCGGGGCTGGAGGAGGAGGAGGAGGAGGAGGAAGGCCGGGCCCGGGCCCGGGGCTTGAGCCGCTGCCATCCCCACAGGGCTGTGAAGGCCGGGAGGCTCCATCTGCCGCTGCCCCGCGGATGCCTGTGCGAGCGGAGCGATGAAGGGGTGAGCGGTGAGGGGGGGGGATCCCCCTCCCTTTCTCCTCCTCCTCCTCCCCTTTTTCCCATCCCCTTCTAACCCTGTTTGGGGCCTGGGAGGGGGGGTCCTTTACCTGTATGTCCCCCCCAAATCCCATCCCCACCCCTTGCAGGCAGCAGAAAGCAGCCGAGACGGAAGAGGGAACGGTGCAGATCCAGGAAGGTGAGGAAAAGGAGGTGGGGGGGGGGAAGGCTCAAGGCTCCCACCCTCAGCCTTGGAGGCTTTGAGAAGTGGGGAGGGGGGTTCAGAGGAGGCAGCTCACCCCCTTCTTGCCTTAAGGTGCAGTGGCCACAGGTGAGGATCCCACCAGCGTGGCCATTGCCAGCATCCAGTCAGCCGCCACCTTCCCCGACCCCAACATCAAGTATGTCTTCCGCACGGAGAACGGCGGGACGCAGGTATGTGGGGGGGTGGGAGGGGGGGGACAGGGTCCCGGGGGGGTCACAGCAGCAATTTGGGGTGGGTGAAAGGGCAAATCAGCCCTTAACTACCCCTGGGAAGGGGAGGGAGGGGGGGGTGTGTGGGTGCTGCGGTGGGCCGAGCAGCCGGTCCCCCGCAGCGGCGGCTCTCCGGGTAGGTGATGTACAGGGTGATCCAAGTGGCTGACGGACAGCTGGACGGACAGACAGAGGGTACCAGCGCCATCAGTGGTTACCCTGCCGCTCAGTCCATGACACAGGTGGGTGTTGGGGGGGGTGTTGAGCTGGAACAGGCAGCCATCTCCCCCTCTGCATGTCCGTCGTGGCGTGTCACCCGCCGCGGCGTGTCACCCGCCGCGGTGTGTCACCCACTCTCTCTCTGTGTGTCCCCTACACCCCAGGCTGTCATCCAGGGCGCCTTCACCAGCGAGGATGCTGTGGAGACCGAAGCCACCACCACAGAGACCCACTACACCTACTTCCCCACCGCCGCCGTGGCTGACACCAGCACCTCCGCCGGCGCCGGCACCACGGCCACCGCCGTCGTCACCACGCAGAACTCAGAGGCTCTCCTAGGGCAGCCCACCCCTACGGGTACAGGCTGGAGGGGTCGTGGTCCCTCTGGGGTGGGGGTGGTGGGGGGAATCTTTGGGGGTGCCTCTCCCCTGAGTTGCTGCCTGGTTTTTTGGGGCTGTGTAGGGCAGTTCTTCGTGATGATGTCACCGCAGGAGGTGCTGCAGGGGGGGACGCAGAGATCCATCGCCTCCCGCGCCCACCCCTACTCCCCGTGAGTACTGAGCTCTCCCTGGGTGTTAGGGGTGTTGTGAGGGGCACAGAGGTGGATTTTTGGGGGGGGTGTTGAGGTCAGGATCGGGTCTGTACCCTCACCAAACCCCTCATCCCCACACCCTGTGCCCCCCCTCCCCAGGAAGTCGGAGGCACCACGGGCCACACGGGATGAGAAGCGCCGGGCGCAGCACAACGAAGGTGGGGATGGGGGTGTCTCTGGGGGGGGGTTCTGGGGGGTGTCAGGATGGTGCTGAGCCCCCCCCTGTGTGTCTTTTGTGTCTCTTCCCACCCCCTTCCCACAGTCGAGCGCCGGCGCAGGGACAAGATCAACAACTGGATCGTGCAGCTCTCCAAGATCATCCCCGACTGCTCCATGGAGAACACCAAGTCGGGGCAGGTAGAGACCCCCCAGGAGGGGCTCAGGGTGGGGAGAGGGGGGTACCTGCTGCGTGTTCTGTGTCCTTCCTTTCTTCCTGCTCACCCCCCAGCCCCACTTTTCCCTCCCTTCCCCAGAGCAAGGGTGGGATCCTCTCCAAAGCCTGCGACTACATCCAGGAGCTGAGGCAGAGCAACCACCGCCTCTCCGAGGAGCTCCAGGGTCTGGATCAGCTCCAGATGGACAACGAGGTCCTGAGGCAGCAGGTGAGGGGTGGGTGGGGGGTGTGTGTGTGTAAGGGGGGTGGTCCTAGCTGCTTCTGACCCGAAATCCCCTTCCCCAACCCCCAGGTGGAGGACCTGAAGAACAAGAACCTGATCCTGCGCGCTCAGCTGCGCCAGCACGGCGTGGAGATCGTCATCAAGAACGACAGCCACTGACCGGGACGGTGGGGACGGGCAGCGGGATAGGGGGGGGGGGGCCCCCTCCCCAAATTACACCCCCCCACACCTCTACCCACCATCACCATCACCCCCCCCTTCACAGCCCCCTCTCCCCTGGCAGCGTGCACCTCCCCGGCGTGACATCAGGACCCCCTCCTGTTTGGTGTGTGTGTGTGTGTGTGTGTGTGTGTCCCTCTCACTTCTCCCCCCCTCCCCATCTTTGTCCCCCTCCCCACTACAGCCCTGGCCCCCCCCCACTCCCCTCACACCCCCGTCGCTTCTGGGCCAGGCAGGCGCCGGCCACGCTCCCCCCCCCCCCAACCCCCCACCCTGCCCAGTACCACCCCTGTGTCCCCCCCATCCCCTTCCCCAGGGGATACCCCCTCCCCAGGGGGCAGGGGTTGCCTCTCACCCCTCCTGGGCAGCCACAGGGGTGTGTGTGGGGTGGGGTGCTGGTGGTCCTGGGGTGTCGCAGACCCCCCCCTGTTTCCCTCCCCCTACCCCCCCTTTTCCCCAACCCCCTCCCCGCTGCGGCTGGCCCGGCCTGGCCTGGCCAGACTTTTTTTTAAAACTCTCTGAATTTAAAAAGCGAAAAATAAATAAAAATAGTGATTTGTTTTTCCAGGCCCCACCGTTTATTACCCCCCCCCACCCCCCCACAACCCCCTGCCCTGGGCTCCCCCTGCCCCAGGGCCCCCTCAGGCCCCCCTGCCCCAGGCATAGCCCTGCTCTGGCTGCCATAGCCCCCCTACCCTGACCCCCCCAGCCCACCCCCTGCCCTGGCCCCCCCCAGGCCCCTGAGCCCCCCTGCCCCAGGCATAGCCCTGCCCTGGCTGCCATAGCCCCCCTACCCTGATACCCCAGCCCACCCCCTGCCCTGTGCCCCCCCAGGCCCCTGAGCCCCCCTGCTCCAGGTATAGCCCTGCCCTGGCTGCCATAGCCCCCCTACCCTGACCACCCTGGGCCCCCACTGCCCCAGCCCCCCCCCCCAGGCCCCTGAGCCCCCCTGCTCCAGGCATAGCCCTGCCCTGGCTGCCATAGCCCCCCTACCCTGACCCCCCCAGCCCAACCCCTGCCCTGGGCCCCCCCAGGCCCCTGAGCCCCCCTGCCCCAGGCATAGCCCTGCCCTGGCTGCCATAGCCCCCCTGACCTGACCCCCCCAGGCCATCCCCTGCCCTGGGCCCCCCCAGGCCCCTGAGCCCCCCTGCCCCAGGCATAGCCCTGCCCTGGCTGCCATAGCCCCCCTACCCTGACCCCCTGCACCCCCCCAGGCCCCTCAGCCCCCCCTGCCCCAGGCATAGCCCTGCCCTGGCTGCCATAGCCCCCCTACCCTGACCCCCCTGGGCCCTCACTGCCCCAGGGCCCCCCCAGGCCCCTCAGCCCCCCCTGCCCCAGGCATAGCCCTGCCCTGGCTGCCATAGCCCCCCCTGCCCTGACCCCACAGCCCACCCACCCCTTCCTGGGCATGGTGCTGCCCTGGCCCCCCCCCCAGTCCTAGACCCCCCCCAGCACAGCTCTGCCCTCTGTCCCCCTTCTCATCCCTGCCACAGGCCCCTCAGCACCCCCCATCCTGGGGCAGAGTCCTGGGCAGGGACCCCCAGCCCCCTCTAGCCCCCCCAACCCACCCCCCAGCCTGCCCCCCACCCCCAACCCTGGGGTCCGGCCCCATCTGCCCCACTTCCCCCCTGCCCCCCCCCCACCCCACCCCCTCCCCGGCCACGCCGCAGCCCCAGGACCCCCCCCCACCCCCTCACCTCGCGTGGCGGTGACGTCACGGCCCCGTGATGTCAGCGCCGGGGTCACCGCGGGGACCCCGCGGAGGTCGCCGGCCCCGTCGCTATGGCAACGCCGCGCTCTTCCCCCCCCCCGCCCCTCCACCCCCCGCCTCCAAGCGCTCCCATTGGCCAGAAGTTGGAGCGCGCTCTCCCATTGGCCGGCGGCCCTCGCCCTCTCCACACCTGTGCCCGCGCGCCCCTTCCTCTTCAGCCAATCAGCGCCGAGCTACCGGCCCCTCTCAGCCACTCGACCGCGGGGCGGGGTGTGACGGGGTGATGGGGGCGTGGCCGGGGGGGCGGGGCTTTCCCCGGCACCTGGCGGAGGGGGCGGGGCGTGATTGGCCCAGCCCCGTTGAAAAGGGGCGGGGCTTAGCGGGGCGGGGCCGTACCTGGGCGGGGGGGGGAGGAGGAGGTGGGGGGGGGGCGCAGTGCGGCGGCGGCGGCCATGGCGGGAGCGGCGCGGCCGGGCGGCCCCGGGCCCCGGCCCCGGCCCCGGCCCCGGCTCTTGATGCTGCTGCTCGGGGCTGCGGCCGGTGAGTCCCGCCGGGGGGGTTCCGGGCCGGACACGCGGTGCCCGAACAATAGCCCGGTCGGGGTGGGGTGGGACGGGGCAGGGGGGGGTTCCCCGGTCCCGGTCCCGGTCCCGGTCCCGGTATCGGTACCGGGAGGGGCAGCGGGGGATGCCCGAGGCGGCACCGGCACGGGGACGGGGGGGTTGGGGGGTCGCGGTGCTTCCGTCCGAGCTGGGACCGGCGGCAGGGCGGGGAGGGGGGGAGGGGATGGGGAGGGGGTTCCCCGGTCCCGGTATCGGTCCCGGTATCGGTACCGGGAGGGGCAGCGGGGGATGCCCGAGGCGGCACCGGCATGGGGACAGGGGGGTTGGGGGGTCGCGGTGCTTCCGTTCGAGGTGGGACCGGCAGGGGGGGGAGGGGAGGGGCGGGGAGGGATCCCCGGTCCCGGTATCGGTACCGGGGGGGGCAGCGGGGGATGCCCGAGGCGGCACCGGGACGGCACCGGCACCGGGACGGGGGGGTTGGGGGGTCGCGGTGCTTCCGTTCGAGGTGGGACCGGCGGCGGGGGGGGGGAGGGGAGGGGCGGGGCGTTCCCCGGTATCGGTCCCGGTATCGGTACCGGGGGGGGGGCAGCGGGGGATGCCCGAGGTGGCACCGGGATGGGGACGGGGGGGTTGGGGGGTCGCGGTGCTTCCGTTCGAGGTGAGACCGGCGGGGGGGGAGGGGAGGGGAGGGGCGGGGGGGGTCCCCGGTCCCGGTATCGGTACCGGGAGGGGCAGCGGGGGATGCCCGAGGCGGCACCGGGACGGGGACGGGGGGGTTGGGGGGTCGCGGTGCTTCCGTTCGAGGTGGGACCGGCAGGGGGGGGAGGGGGAAGGGCGGGGGGGGCCGGTACCGGTACCGGGAGGTGCCCCCCCGGGGGGGGGCTCCTCTTTGAGGGGGGCTCCTCTTTGGGGGGGGGGTTCCTCCTTGGGGTGGGGTCTCCTCTTTGAGGAGGGGGCTCCTCTTTGGGGGGGGCTCCTCTTTGGGGGGTGGTGTCTCCTCCTCGGGGGGGTGGATCCGGCTGCACTTCCCGGGGCAGGAAACCCGCCGTGGCCAAACATCCCGTCCGGCGGCACCGCCGGCAGCGGGGTCACCGTGTCCCCACCCCGTGTCCCCACCCCAGTGTCCCCACCACCCCAGTGTCCCCACCCCAGTACCCCCACCCCAGTACCCCCATCCCCATCCCAGTACCCCCATCCCCACCCCAGTGTCCCCACCCCAGTGTCCCCACCCCAGTACCCCCATCCCCATCCCAGTGTCCCCATCCCAGTGTCCCCACCCCAGTACCCCCACCCCAGTACCCTCATCCCCATCCCAGTACCCCCATCCCCACCCCAGTGTCCCCATCCCAGTACCCCCATCCCCACCCCAGTGTCCCCACCCCAGTACCCCCATCCCAGTACCCCCCATCCCCATCCCAGTACCCCCATCCCAGTACCCCCATCCCCACCCCAGTACCCCCATCCCCATCCCAGTGTCCCCATCCCAGTGTCCACACCCCAGTACCCCCATCCCAGTACCCCCATCCCCACCCCAGTACCCCCATCCCCACCCCAGTGTCCCCATCCCAGTGTCCCCATCCCAGTACCCCCATCCCAGTACCCCCATCCCCATCCCAGTGTCCCCATCCCAGTGTCCACACCCCAGTACCCCCATCCCAGTATCCCCATCCCAGTACCCCCATCCCCTCCCAGCTGGGGACACCAGCAGCTGCCCCAGCTGCCCCCCAGGTTAATGAGTAGCCGCTGGCTCTGCCCAAGGCCGCGGTGACGGTGACGGTGGCGGTGGCGTCCCCGGCGCCTTCCTGTCCCCGCCATGGCGGCTTCACCATTGTCCTCCAGCAGCCCCAGCCCAGCTTGGCCACATCCCGGCTCAGGACCCCCCCCAATCCCACCCCCACCCCACCAGGGTGTCACCCACCCCCCCACACCCACCCACCCCCCACCCACCCACCCCGGTCCCTTTCCCGGTCCCGCCCCACGCCGGCGCTTGGGAGCGGCACCGGGAAGCTCCTGGTGCTCGGGGCCGCTGGGAACCCCGTTTCCTCCTGGTTTCACCCCAAAACAGCCCCTCTTTGTTGGCGCCGCCGCCCGCCCGCCCTTCCCTGGGTGCCGGGGCTGTGGCAGCTCCCGGTCAGCTCCCGGTGATCCAGCTGTTGGCCGGTGTCACCGTCACCAGGCCCAGAACTGGGGAGGGGGGATGGCTGCAGGTCCAGGGTCAGGGGCACGGCACCGGCTCTGGTACCGGCCACCGGCTCTGGTACCAGCCATGGGCTCTTGGCACCGGCTCTGGCACCGGCCACTGGCTCTGGTACCGGTTCTGGTACTGGCCACCGGCTCTCAGTACCGGTTCCTGGCTCTGGTACTAGCCATGGGCTCTGGTACCAGCCATGGGCTCTTGGCACCGGCTCTGGCACCGGTTCTGGTACTGGTCACCAGCTCTCAGTACCAGCTCTGGCACCGGCCACTGGCTCTGGTACCAGCGATGGGCTCTTGGCTCTGGCACTTGGCTCTGGCAACGGCCACTGGCTCTGGCACCGGTTCTGGTACTGGCCACCGGGTCTCAGTATCAGCTCTGGCACCAGCCATGGGCTCTGGCACCAGCCATGGGTTCTGGTACCAGCCATGGGCTCTCGGCACCGGCTCTGGCACCAGCCACTGGCTCTCAGTACTGGCCACTGGCTCTGGTACCAGCCATGGGTTCTTGGCACCAGCCACCAGCTCTGGTACAGGCCACTGGTTCTGGTACCAGCCATGGGCTCTGGTACCAGCCATGGGCTCTTGGCACCAGTTCTGGCACTGGCCACTGGCTCTGGCACTGGCCATGGGCTCTGGTACCGGCCATGGGCTCTTGGCACCAGTTCTGGCACTGGCCATTGGTTCTGGTACCAGCCATGGGCTCTAGTACCGGCTCTGGTACTGGCCATGGGCTCTGGTACCAGCCATGGGTTCTTGGCACCAGCCACCAGCTCTGGTACAGGCCACTGGCTCTGGTACCAGCCATGGGCTCTGGTACCGGCTCTCAGTACCGACCATGGGCTCTGGTACCGGCTCTGGTACCAGCCACCGTCCCCAGCGCCGGCTGTGCCGCGGTGTCGTGCGTGTGCCCGGGGCAGCGGTTGTGCAACAGCCCCAGGGTGGTTCCCGGGGTGGTTCCCGGTGAAACCAGCCAGAAACCGGGGCAGGGCGGGAGAGGCGAGGGTGACGCGGTGACGGTGACGGTGACGCGGTGACGGTGACGCGGTGACGGTGTCACCCGGGGCTGCAGGACGGGATTTGCCAGCTCCCCTCAGCCCGGGGTCACCGAGGCCCCTGGGGGACCCTCGGGGCTCCCCGTGACCTCCTGACCCCCACTGCCCCCTGTACCCCCCTCCTGACCCCCCCTGCTCCCCGTACCCCCCTCCTGACCCCCCCCGTACCCACCTCCTGACCCCCTCTGCTCCCCATACCCCCCTCCTGACCCCCCCTGTACCCCCCTCCTGACCCCCCGTAACCCCCTCCTGACCCCCCCTGCTCCCTCTACCCCCCTCCTGACCCCCCCCGTACCCCCCTCCTGACCCCCCCTGCTCCCCGTACCCCCCTCCTGACCCCCCCCTGCTCCCCGTACCCCCCTCCTGACCCCCCCCTGCTCCCCATACCCCCCTCCTGACCCCCCCCTGCTCCCCGTACCCCCTACTGACCCCCCCCCTGCTCCCCGTACCCCCCTCCTGACCCCCCTGCTCCCCGTACCCCCTCCTGACCCCCCCCGTACCCCCCTCCTGACCCCCCTGCTCCCCGTACCCCCCTCCTGACCCCTCCCTGCTCCCCGTACCCCCCTCCTGACCCCCCCTGCTCCCCGTACCCCCCTCCTGACCCCCCCCGTACCCACCTCCTGACCCCCTCTGCTCCCCATACCCCCCTCCTGACCCCCCCCTGCTCCCCTGGACCCCCCCCTGCTCCCCGTACCCCCTCCTAACCCCCCCCTGCTCCCTGTACCCCCCTCCTGGACCCCCCCCCGTGTCTCTCAGCGTGTCCTTCCCCCCCCAGTGTCCCTGGTGGGAGCCCAGGTCACCTCCACCACCCAAGAAGTGCCCGAAAACCAATGTGAGTGTCCAGCTCCCCCCCCAACACCCCCCAGCCCCTTTTTGGGGGGGGGTCCTATGGCTGGGATGCATCCCTGCATCCCCCCAGGCCCCCCCAGGGTGGGTTTCCCCCCCCAAGGGTGGGTTCCTGACCCCCAAGGGTGGGTTGTTCCCCCCCAGGAGTGGGATTCCCCCCCCCCCAAGGGTGGATTCCCCTCCCAAGGGTGGGTTTCTGCCCCCCCAAGGGTGGGTTGTTCCCCCCCAGGGGTGGGTTTCCCCCCAAGGGTGGGTTCCTGCCCCCCCAGGAGTGGGTTTCCCCCCCCAGGGGTGGGTTTCCCCCCAAGGGTGGGTTCCTGCCCCCCCAGGGGTGGGTTCCCCCCCCCAAGGGTGGGTTCCTGCCCCCCCAAGGGTGGGTTCCCCCCCCCCAAGTGTGAGTTCCTGCCCCCCCAGGGGTGGGTTGTTCCCCCCCAGGGGTGGGTTCCCCCTGCCAAGGGTGGGTTCCTGCCCCCCAAGGTTGGATTTCCCCCCCTGAGGGGGGGTTCCTGCCCCCCGAGGGTGGGTTCCCCCCCAAGTGTGGGTTCCCCCCCCCAGGGTGGGTCCCCCCCTCCAAGGGTGGTTGCCTGCCCCCCAGGGGTGGGTTCCTGCCCCCCCAGGGTGGGTTGTTCCCCCCAGGGGTGGGTTTGTGCCCCCCAGGGGTGGGTTGTTCCCCCCCAGGGGTGGGTTTGTGCCCCCCCAGGGGTGGGTTTGTGCCCCCTCAGGGGTGGGTTCCTGCCCCCCAGGGGTGGGTTCCTGCCCCCCAGGGCTGGGTTCCCCCCCCAGGCGTCCCCCTGTCCCGGCAGCCGTGGAGATCCCGTGCTCAGCGTATCGCTCGGGCTGGAGCAGCCCCCGGATCGAGTGGAAGTTCCAGAAGGGCTCCTCGCTCGTGCTCTTCTACTACGGGGGGCAGCTGACAGGTACAGCCCCGACCCCTGTCTGTCTGTCTGTCTGTCTGTCCCTGCTGCCCCCAGACCCCTGTCTGTCTGTCCGTCTGTCCCTGCTGCCCCCAGACCCCCATCCCTGTCTGTCTGTCCCTGCTGCCCCCAGACCCTCTGTCTGTCTGTCCCTGCTGCCCCCAGACCCCCTGTCTGTCCGTCTGTCCCTGCTGCCCCCAGACCCCCTGTCTGTCCGTCTGTCCCTGCTGCCCCCAGACCCCTGTCTGTCTGTCTGTCCGTCTGTCCCTGCTGCCCCCAGACCCCCTGTCTGTCTGTCCGTCTGTCCCTGCTGCCCCCAGACCCCCTGTCTGTCTGTCCCTGCTGCCCCCAGACCCCCTGTCTGTCTGTCTGTCTGTCCCTGCTGCCCCCAGACCCCTGTCTGTCCGTCTGTCCCTGCTGCCCCCAGACCCCCTGTCTGTCTGTCCGTCTGTCCCTGCTGCCCCCAGACCCCCTGTCTGTCTGTCTGTCTGTCCTGCTCCCCCCAGACCCCCTGTCTGTCTGTCTGTCCGTCTGTCTGTGCTGCCCCCAGACCCCTGTCTGTCTGTCCGTCTGTCCCTGCTGCCCCCAGACCCCCTGTCTGTCTGTCTGTCCGTCCCCAGAGCCGTACCGGAGCCGGGTGCAGTTCTCTCCCACCCTGGGCTCAGCCGCTGTGTCTGTCTGTCTGTCCGTCCCCAGAGCCGTACCGGAGCCGGGTGCAGCTCTGCCCCCTCCCTGGGCTCAGCCGCTGTGTCTGTCTGTCTGTCCCCCCCAGAGCCGTACCGGAGCCGGGTGCAGTTCTCTCCCACCCTGGGCTCAGCTGCTGTGTCTGTCTGTCTGTCTGTCCGTCTGTCCGTCCCCAGAGCCGTACCGGAGCCGGGTGCAGCTCTGCCCCCTCCCTGGGCTCAGCCGCTGTGTCTGTCTGTCTGTCCGTCCCCAGAGCCGTACCGGAGCCGGGTGCAGTTCTCTCCCACCCTGGCTCAGCCGCTGTGTCTGTCTGTCTGTCCCCAGAGCCGTACCGGAGCCGGGTGCAGTTCTCTCCCACCAGCATCCGGCTGGAGGCGGCCACGCGGCAGGACTCCGGTCGCTACATCTGCGAGGTGGTCGGGGACGGCAGCCAGATCGCCAAGTCCGAGGTCACCCTCATCGTGCAAGGTCAGTGCAACCCCCAAACCCCCCCCCAGCACCCCCAAAAACATCCCCTCAGTACCCCCCAAACCCCCCAGCACCCACCCAATCCCCCCCCCAGCACCCCCCAAAAACACCCCCCAGCACCCCCCAAAAACACCCCCTCAGTACCCCCCCAACCCCCCCAGCACCCCCCAAAACCCCACCCCAGCAGCCCCAAATCCCCCAGCACCCCCCAAAAACATCCCCTCAGTACCCCCCAAAACCCCCCCAGCACCCCCCCAACCCCCAGCACCACAAACCCGCCCAGCACCCCCCGAAACCCCCACCCCAGCACCATCCCCATCCCTGTCCAAGTGCCCCCCTCCCATCCCATCCCTGCCCCCCCAGTGCTCCCCCAGTGCCCCCCCAGTATCCCCATCCCATCCCTGCCCCAGTGCCCCCCAGTGCCCACCAGCATCCCACCCCATCCCATCCCTGCCCCCAGTGCCCCCCAGTATCCCCATCCCATCCCATCCCTGCCCCCCAGTGCTCCCCCAGTGCCCCCCAGTATCCCCACCCCACCCCATCCCATCCCCAATCCCCCAGTGCCCCCCAGTGCCCCCCAGTATCCCCACCCCATCCCATCCCTGCCCCCAGTGCCCCCCAGTATCCCCACCCCATCCCATCCCTGCCCCCAGTGCCCCCCTCCAAGCCGGCTGGCGCACGTGCCGAGCTCGGGCACCATCGGGCGCCGGGCGGTGCTGCGCTGCTCCGAGAGCGAGGGGTCCCCCCCCCCACCTTCCGCTGGTACAAGGACGGGACCCTCATGCCCCAGGACCCCAAAACCAGCCCCACCTTCCGCAACTCCTCCTACAGCCTGGGACCCCGTCACCGGGGAGCTGGTGAGCTGGGGGGGCTGGGGGCACCCCCAATTCGGGGATCCCCCCCCCCTCTGGGGATGGGGGTGGTGGGTGCTGTGAATTTGGGGATCCCCCACCCCAAAATCCCCTCCAGGGGGGCTGGTGGGGGGGTGGGTTACCCCCAACTCAGGGAGCCCCCCCTGGGGATGGGGGGGGGTGGGTGCTGTGAATTTGGGGATCCCCCCCACCCAAAATCCCCTCCCAGTGGGGCTGGTGGGGGGGTGGGTTACCCCCAACTCGGGGATCCCCCCCACCCTGGGGATGGCCGGGGGTGGGTGCTGTGAATTTGGGGATCCCCCCCCCCCAAAATCGCCTCCCAGGGGGGTTGGTGGGGGGGGTGGGTTACCCCCAACTCGGGATCCCCCGAGGTCAGTGCGACCCCCAACCCCCCCAAACAACCCCCCCCAGCACCCCCCAAAAACACCCCCTCAGTACCCCCCAAAACCCCCGGGGATGGGGGGGGGGGGGGTGGGTGCTGTGAATCTGGGGATCCCCCACCCCAAAATCCCCTCCCGGTGGGGTTGGTGGGGGGGTGGGTTACCCCCAAATCGGGGATACCCCCCTGGGGATGGGTGGGGGGTGGGTGCTGTCAATTTGGGGATCCCCCCCCAAAATCCCCTCCAGTGGGGCTGGTGGGGAGGTTGGTTACCCCCAACTCAGGGATCCCCCCACCCCAAACCCCTTCCCCTCCTGGTGGGGCTGGTAGGGGGGGGTGGGTTACTCTAAACTTGGGGTTCCCCCCCCAAACCCCCTCCCCCCCCGCTCCACGCCCCCCCTCTCCCCCCCAGGTCTTCGAGCCCTGAGCAGCTTCGACACGGGGGACTATTCCTGTGAGGCCACCAACAACGTGGGGACCCCCCAGCGCTCAGACACCTTCCGCATGGAAGCCAGTACGGGGGGGGGGCTGCTGCCTGGGGACCCCCCCTCACCCCACAACCAACCCCCCTCACCCCCCCAACCACCCCCCATCACCCCCCATTCACCCCCCCAATCACCCCCCCATCACCCCCCCATCACCCCCCAATCACCCCCCCAATCACCTCCCCATCACCCCCCCATCACCCCCCCATCACCCCCATCACTCCCCCATCACCCCCCCATCACCCCCCCAACCACCCCCCCATCACCCCCATCACTCCCCCCTCACTCCCCCGACCCCCATCGCCCCCCTCACCCTCCTCACCCCCATTGCCCCCCAACCCCCCCACCTCACCCCCCAATCACCCAGCCTTACCCCCCCATCACCCCCCTTTATCCCCCAACCCCCATTGCCCCCCATCATCCCCCCTCACCCCTCTGTCACCCCCCCTCGCCCCTCAACCACCCCCCTATCACCCCCCAACCACCCCCCTATCACCCCCCAATCACCTCCCCTCACCCCCCCATCACCCCCTGTCACCCCCCATCACCCCCCTCACCCTCCTCACCCCCATTGCCCCCCAACCCCCCCACCTCCACCCCCCAATCACCCCCCACAGCCCCCCACCCCCCCTCACCTCCCTGACCCCCATTGCCTCCTATCAGCCCCATCACCCCCCTCACCCCCCCAACCACCCCCCCATCACCCCCCTTTACCCCCCCCACCCCCAATCACCCTCCCCTTACCCCCCTTCACCCCCCGACCCCCATCACCCTCCCCTTACCCCCCCTTCACCCCCCGACCCCCGTCACCCCCCCTCACCCCCCCAACCACCCCCTATCACCCCAACAATCACCCCCCCACCCCCCATCACCCCTCATCACCCTCCCCTTACCTCCTGACCCCCGTCACCCCCCCCTCACCCCCCCAACCACCCTCCTGTCACCCCCCCATCACTTCCCATCACTCCCCATCACCCCCCTCACCCCCGTCACCCCCCTCACCCCCCATCACCCCCCAATCACCCCCCATCCCCCCCCTCGCCCCCCAACCCCCCCTCGCCCCCATCACTCCCCTCACCCCCCCTCACCCCCTCACCCCCATCCCCCCCCACACCTCACCCCCCAATCACCCCCCATCCCCCCACTCGCCCCCATCCCACCCCCCTCACCCCCCTTGCCCCCATCATTCCCCTCACCCCCATCCCCCCCCTCACCCCCCATCCCCCCCCATCACCTCCCCTCACCCCCATCACCCCACCCCCCCTCCCCAATCCCCCCCCCAGGCTCTGCCCACGCCTGGGGTTACCCCAGGACCCCATCACCCTAATTAGCCGTGCTGTTAATGACCCCCCGGGATTCCTGGGTGTGTGGGGGGGTGTGGGGGGGGTCCCCAGGTGCCGTGGCCGCGCTGTGACCCCCCCGTGCCCCCCCCGTGCCCCCCAGGCGAGGTGAACGTGGGCGGCATCGTGGCGGCGGTGGTGGTGCTGCTGATGGTGCTGGCGCTGGCGGCCTTCGGGCTCTGGTTCGCCTACAGCCGCGGCTTCTTCAGCAGTGAGTGACCCCCCGGACCCCCCCGGACCCCCCGAACCCCCCTGCACCCCCCCGGACCCCCCCGAACCCCCCTGAACCCCCCCGGACCCCCCCGGACCCCCCTGCACCCCCCCGAACCCCCTCTGACCCCCCCACTGCACCCCCTTGCATCCCACCCCCCCCCCCCGCACCCCTCTATATGCCCCAACTCCCTGAGCCTCCCCGACCCCCCTAAACCCCCCAGATCCACCCCCAAGCACCCCCTGAACGCAACCTGAACATCCTTAACCCCCCTGCACCCCCCTGAACCCCCCCGAACTCCCCTGAACCCCCCTGAACCCCCTTGCATCCCCAACCCCCCCCGCACCCCTCTATATCCCCCAACTCCCTGAGCCTCCCCGACCCCCCTAAGCCCCCCCTAACCCCCCCGAACCCCCCAGAACCCCCCAAGCACCCCTGAACCCCCCTGAACATCCTTAACCCCCCTGAACCCCCTCTGACCCCCCCCGCACCCCTCTATATCCCCCAACTCCCTGAGACTCCCCGACCCCCCTGAACCCCCCAGTTCCCCCCCAAGCACCCCCTGAACCCCCCTGAACCCCCCTATACCCCCTGAACCCCGCAAAACCCCCCCTGAACCCCCCTGAACCCCCCCGAACCCCCTCTGACCCCCCCACTGCACCCCCTTGCATCCCCACCCCCCCCGCACCCCTCTATATGCCCCAACTCCCTGAGCCTCCCTGACCCCCCTAACCCCCCAGTTCCCCCCAAGCCCCCCCTGAACCCCCTAAACCCCCCAGATCCCCCCAAGTACCCCCTGAACCCACCC
The DNA here is from genome assembly GCF_964237585.1 of Gallinula chloropus. Taxonomy (NCBI): domain Eukaryota; kingdom Metazoa; phylum Chordata; class Aves; order Gruiformes; family Rallidae; genus Gallinula; species Gallinula chloropus. The sequence goes on from NW_028168390.1 coordinate 43,798, forward strand.
AAGCCCCCTCTGAACCCCCTGAACATCCCTAAACCCCCCAAACCCCTCCTGAACCCCCTAAAACCCCAGATCCCCCCCAAGCACCCCCCAAGCCCCCCTGAACACCCCTAAACTCCCTGAACCCCCCTGAATCCCCCTACAGCCCCCTGAACCCCCATGAACAACCCCCCCCTGCACCTCCCCCGTAACCCCCTGAACCCCCTAAACCCCCAGACCCCCCAAACACCCCCTGCACCCTCCAGCCCCCCCAGAACTCCCTAAATGGTCCTGACCCCCCCCCCCAAGCCCCCTGAACCCCCCCTGGACCCCCCGAAACCCCCTTGAACCCCCTGCACCCCCTCTGCCACCCTGTGAATCCCCCCTGAATTCCCTCTGCACCCCCTAACCCCCCTTTGACCCCCTCAACCCCCCTGAACCTGCCCTGAACCCCCCCAGAACCCCCCTTGAACCCCCCCTGCACCCCCCTGAATCCTCTAACCTCCCCCCAAACCCCCCTGAACCCCCCTGCACCCCTTGAACCCCCCCGAATCCCCCTAACCCCACCCCCAAACCCCCCAAACCTCCCCCAGACCCCCCTGAACCCCCCCCAGAACCCCCTCTGCACCCCTTGAACCCCCCCTGAACTCCCTAACCCCCCCCAAACCCCCCTGAACTCCCCCTAGAACTCCCCCTGCACCCCCTAAACCCGCCTTGAACCCCCTAACCCCCCCAACCCCCCAAACCTCCCCCAGACCCCCTACACCCCCCTGAACCCCACTAAACCCCCCCCCAGCCCCCCCTGACACCCCCCAGAACCCCCCTGCACCCCCTAAACCCCCACCCCCAACCCCCCCCCCAGCCCCCCCTGACCCCCTTTTCTCCTCCTTCCCTTTCAGAGAGAAAAGAGTAAGTGAAGCCACCTCGGTGCTGCCTCCTCCCAGCCCGGCCAGGGGGGTCCCTTCTGACCCCCCCCCCCAGCTCCCCCCCTCCCCCCAAACCTCGGGTGCCCCCCTGGTGCTCAGGGTGGGCACAGGGGGTGCGGGGGGGTCCCCAATGTCACCTCTGCTCCCCCCAGCGCCGGCGGCAAGAAGGTGATTTACAGCCAACCCTCCCAGCGCAGCCAGGTGAGGGGGGCTGGGGGGGCTGGGGGGGTGGGGGGGACCCCTCTGTGTGTCTGTGTGTCCCCCCCACCCTGGCCCGGTGTGGGGACCCTCACCCCTGTGTCCAGCACCCCCCATCCTTGTGCCCCCCCCCCACCCCCAGATAGTGACCCCCACCCCTGTGCCCCCCCAGGACAGTGACACCCCCACCCCTGTGCCCCCCAGGACAGTGACACCCCCATCCCTGTGCCCCCCCCCCCTCTCAGACAGACCCCCACCCCTGTGCCCCCCTGCCCCCCCAGACAGACCCCCACCCCTGTGCCCCCCCGCCCTCCCCAGACAGATCCTTACCCCTGTGCCCCCCCCAGGACAGTGACACCCCCATCCCTGTGTCCCCCCCCCACCCCAGACAGACCCCCACCCCTGTGCCCCCCCAGGACAGTGACACCCCCATCCCTGTGCACCCCCCCCCCCCCAGACAGACCCCCACCCCTGTGCCCCCCCAGGACAGTGACACCCCCATCCCTGTGTCCCCCCCCAGACAGACCCCACCCCTGTGCCCCCCAGGACAGTGACACCCCCATCCCTGTGTCCCCCCCCAACAGACCCCCACCTCTGTGCCCCCCCCACTCCCCAGACAGACCCCCACCCCTGTGCCCCCCAGGCAGTGACACCCCCATATCCTTATGCCCCCCCCAGATAGTGATACCCCTATGCCCCCCCAGGCAGTGACACCCCCATATCCTTGTGCTCCCCTCCCAGGCAGTGACACCCCCATCCCCATGTCCCCCCAGTGACCCCCCCCCACTAACCCCCCCTTGTCCCCGCAGGGGGAGTTCAAGCAGACCTCGTCCTTCCTGGTGTGACCCCCCCACCCCCCAGCGCCCCTGTAAATGCCCCCCCTGCCCCCCCCCTTGAACTGGTATTTTTTTAAGCCTCACTCGGTGCCTTCGCTGACCCCAGGAGGGGTTTGGGGGGGGGGGCGAGGGGGGGGTCTCCTGTGTACCCCCCCCCCCCCTTGTCCCCTCCCCAGCAGGACGCGGGTCCTGGCCGTGCCCCCACGTGTCCCTCTGGGGGGGGTGGGGTGTTGCTGTAACCCCCCCCCCCATTCCCAGCGTGTGGGGGGGGTGTGTGGCACCCCATCTCCCCCAGTGCCAGCTGCCTACTGGTCCCAGTTACCCCCCTGTACTGGGCATGGGGGGGTGTGGGGGGGTCCCCACATCCTGCCCAAGGGTGGTCGCTGCTGGGAATAAACCGCGTCCTGGTACCCAACGGGCTGATGCCCTTTGATTGGGGGGGGGGGGGCCGAGGGGGGCACAGACTCGTCGGGGGGGGGGCACAGACTCGGGTGGGGGGGCCCTGGGGACCCCCAGATGCTGCACAGAGCCCACCCCCCCCCCCCCAGTGCAGCCCCTCCCCACCATCATCACAACCTGGTACCCATTGCCTGGTGCCCTTTCTTTGGGGGGGGGGGTGAGGGGGGGGGCACACAGACACTCAGGAGGGGTCCTGGGGTGCCCCCCCCACCCCAGCACAGCCTGCAGATCCCACCCCCAGAGCCCCCCCCCGCCCCCCAGTACAGCCCCTCCCCACCATCTCATCCTGGTACCCAACTCCCTTGGGAAGGGGGGGCTGGGGGGGGGGGGGCTCAGCCATACACACACTCAGGGGGGGGGTCCTGGGGTGCCCCCCCCACCCCAACACAGCCCCCAGAGCCCATCCCCACCATCATCACGACCTTTATTTAGTAACCACATCACCCCTGTGCCCCCCCCCGCCCCCCCCCACCCTGGATCAGGGAGGAGACAGTCCTGGGGGTGGGGGGGGGCTAAGGGGGGGGGGGGCACACACACACCTTCCTTCCCCTCATATAGATACAGAATTAGTGGCTCTATATATAGGGGCAAATTGGGGGGGGGGGCGGCCTGGGCAGGGGGGGGCAGCCAGGGCCGCTCGTTAATAGCAGAGCTCTACGTTAGCAGCAGCGACGGGCTCGGGGGGGGCCGGGGTGGGGGGGTCCCCGGGGGGGGGTCCCCAGCCCAGGGGGACACGGCACCGCAGCCGGGTCCGATTATCGGTGACACCCCGGGTGTCCCCACCCCCCCCCACCCCCCCCCAAAGATTCAAAGAGGGGGGAGGGGGTTTATCCTGCCTCAGTTTCCCTT
>NW_028168390.1:47241-75067 GCF_964237585.1 Gallinula chloropus
ACCACCCTCAACCCGGGCAGCGCCAGCGGGGCCCGCGGAGCGCAGTGGGGGGTCGAGCCGGCGGGCATGGCGGGGGCGGCGTGAGGGAGGCCTCGGCGGGCCCTGTGGGTGAGGGGACGGGGCCTGGGCCCAGCCGCCTTCCCACCCCCCCTCCCCTTCTCCCCCCTCAGCGCGGCCCGGTACCGGGCAGGGACAGCGCAGAACAGGCCTCAGGTTGCCCGCAGGATATAAGGGCTTAGTGCGGGGTGGGGGAGCTCAGTACCGTGGCCGTGGAACAGCCCCTGGGGCCGCCGGCCCCTCACCGCCGCCTTCCCCGGCCCAGCCGCTCCCTGGGCCTTGCTGAGGGAAGGGGGGGGGGTGGGGATAAGCCGGGGCCGCCCCCGGGTGGGGTTTGAAACCCGGAGAGGCGCTTAAAAGAGCAACAAACCCCCTTCCCGCTCCAAATAAACCACCACCCCCAGAAACCCCAGGCGGGTGTTCCCCGGCCGCGGTGGGTGCCGGTAACGGGCAGGGCCTCGTGGCTGGAGCAGCCCCCGGTGGTGTGGTGCCGGCTCCGGGGAGCTGTTGGTGGGGCTGGGGCTGGAAGTAGGGGGGTTAGGAAGGGGGAGTGGTGTGTTTTAGAGTGTAAATAGGAGCTGGGAGCTGCAGGGAACCGAGCTGGAAGGCTGAACCCCGGTCCTGAGCAGGGAGACAGACCCCAAACCGAGCTGGGTGGGGAGGGGGTGTGAGTGGGTGACCCCTCTGAGGGGAAGGTATGGGCTGAAGCTTGGGAGGGGAGCTCAGTTTGGACACCCTTCCCCTGGTTTTGTGGTGGGAGGGTTTTTTTTTGCTGATTTTTTGTTTTAATTAAGGTTTTTATCCCTTAACTCCACCCCGTTCCCAGGGGAGTTGCTATTCTAAGGGAGCGAATCCAGGTGGTTGGGGATCCTGAGCCCTCTGCCCACCCCTGGGGTTTATCCCCACTGGTAAGAGGGGGACTAAGGGGAGGGGATTTAGTTTAATTCTTTAGGAACTGGTGGTTTTCAAGCCAGAAATGACCTAGAGAGAGCGAGCACAGGGCAAGTTCCGGACCTTCCTCCTCTTCCTCCTCCTCCTCCTCCTCCCTGGGCCCCCCTGAATTATTAAGTAGGCAAGAAAAGGAGGTTTGAGGGAGGTGGGGACAGACAGACAGATCACCAGAGTGACCCCTGGACATTTGGCTTCCCCACAGCCAGAGCCCTGTGCCAGGCTTGGGGGGGGGGGTTGGGGGTGGAGGGGGGCAGCTCCTGTGGTTTGGGGGTGGTTGATTGGAGAAGAGAAGGAGATAAAGGGGATAGAAGACGCTTCTTAAACACCCTCTTCTCACTTGGCCGCTCTTCAAGCCCTGGGGATCAGCCAGCCCAGCCCAGCTCCTCACTAAGGTGGGTCCTGGGGTGCTGGGGTGGGGGGGGGGGGGATTTGGGGTGCTGGGGGTGCGCTCAGCCCTCTGAGGAGCTGCTGGTGTGTGTGTGGGGGATGTGATGTGCCAGGGGATGTCTGGTTCTTAGTGGCTGGGCTAATTAATCCTGGCTTGGGGAGGGGTTTGGGGGGGTTGAAGGGGTGATGTGGGTCAAGCTGGGGGGGGCTCTGGGCAGGATGTGGGGCTGTGGTGGTGCCACCACATTCCCAGCCCCTTTCTATGGCTGGAGCATCGTGTGTGGCTACGTGCTGGTGTAGGGGGGGGCCCTGGGAGAGCAGCTCTGGTGCTGCTGGGGTCTTTTCCTTGGGGTTTGGCCCTTTCCCCCCCTCTTTTGGCAGCTCTGGTGCCATTCCTGGCGCTCCCAGCTCAAGCACCATCCAGAGGGAGTTGTATTTCCCAGGGGGTCAGTGTCAGCACAGCCAAGGGGGGGGCAGAAATGAGGCTGGGGGGTTAATTGACCTGGCAGGAATTAAGACAGGGCAGGGAGAAGGAGGGGAAAATCCCCCCTCTACACACACAACCCCCTCCCTGGAACAGCCACTCACACAACAGCCGGCATCTGGCTCCTTCTCCTGGGGTTACAGGCGCTGGGGCTGGTGACGCAGCGTGGCTGGATGCTTCCTCCTCTTCCTCCTCCTCCTCCTCCTCCTTCCCTGCTTGGGGGGTTGGCTGTGGGGAATCCAGTGTGTGCTGCTGGGCTGGGAATGGGGGGAGCTGCTGTTGTTGTTGTTGTTGTTGGGGGATTGAAGGTGTTTCTCCACCCTCTTGTGTGGTGTTGTACCGGCTCAGACCTGCTGCCCCAGGTCAAAGTGCTGTGGGGGGGAAGGTCTGGGACCCCCCACCCCAGCCACCCACCCTCAGGCAGGGCTGGGTTTGGGTTCATCTGGTCCCTTCTGGGTTGCCCTGGGTGCAGCAGGAGCTGGCAGCCCATCCCAGGGGGTGTGATGCTTTGGGGTGCTGGGACAGGGTCGGGGTGGCTGCTCACCACCTCCTGGCCCCAAATTGGGGAGACTCACTGAGGGGTGTGTGTGGGGGGATCTGGTCCTGTGTCAAAAAAGAGCCTGGGGGCTTTTGGTGAGCAGGTGCTGAGCCTGGGGCCCACCCTGGGATCCCATCCTGAGGAAGGAGAGGGGAAGGGACGTGGGTTTGGGGTGAGGATGGGTTTGGGGTGAGGATGGGTTTGGGGTGAGGATGGGTTTGGGGTGAGGATGGGTTTGGGGTGAGGATGGGTTTGGGGTGAGGATGGGTTTGGGGTGAGGATGGGTTTGGGGTGAGGATGGGTTTGGGGTGAGGATGGGTTTGGGGTGATGGTGACTGCAGGGGAACTGCAATGACTGGAGAATCATTGGGATTTGGGGTTTTTTTGGGGGCAGGCAGCTTCAGTTTGGAGGAACCCAGAGAGGAGAGGAGGTGATTGCCTGGTCCAGCCATCCCCAGTCAGGTTGGGGGGATGGAATGAGGTGGTTGTTGAGCTCTTCCCCCCCCTCCCCCTCCAACCCCAAACCCTGTGGTGAAGCTGAGGCATCCAGCTGTTTGTTTCTGTTGGTGTTTCCTTCTCTTTGGAAGGAGGATTTGGGGGTTCAGGGCTCTGCCTCAGGCTCTGCAGCACCGTTGGGCTGGTTCTCCCACACTGGGTGCTCCCCAAGCTGCCCAGGGTCGGGTCTGTCCCGTGCCAGGGGTGGGATGGACCCAAATTTCAGCTGGAGGTCGGTGTTGGTGCTTCCAGGGTCTGTCCCAGCAGGACAGGGCAGTGTGGAAGTGCAGCCTCCTGGGCTTGAGTGGTGAAAATCCCTGGTGTGGGGCAAGGCAGGAGTTTGGGGGGGGTCACAGGGGCAAGGCAGGAGTTTGGGGGGGGTCACAGGGGCAAGACAGGAGTTTGGGGGGGGCCCACAGGGGCAAGGCAGGAGTTTGGGGGGGGCCCACAGGGGCAAGGCAGGAGTTTGGGGGGGGTCACAGGGGCAAGGCAGGAGTTTGGGGGGGTCACAGGGGCAAGGCAGGAGTTTGGGGGGGGTCACAGGGGCAAGGCAGGAGTTTGGGGGGGGGTCACAGGGGCAAGGCAGGAGTTTGGGGGGGGTCACAGGGGCAAGGCAGGAGTTTGGGGGGGGTCACAGGGGCAAGGCAGGAGTTTGGGGGGGGTCACAGGGGCAAGGCAGGAGATTTTGGGGGTGGGCAGGATTTCAGGGGAGGGCACAGAGCAAGGCAGGGGTTTGGGGTGAGGCAGGAGGTTGGGGGGGTGTGCAGGGGCAAGAGAGGAGTTTTGGGGAGGCAGGAGATTGCGGGGGGGCACGGGGGAAGGCAGGGGTTTGGGCTCTGATGAGCTGTGGAGCTTCACAGGCACCAAAAGCTCGTTTTTCCTGTTCACCTTAAATTAATTTAATGATCCTTCAGCTGCAGGGAGGCTCCTCCTGTGCCCCAGCCATGGGCTGGTCGTGCCAGGGCCGGGCAGGGGGGTCTCAAGGCAGGCATGGAGGCTGGTGTCCCTGCCTGTGGCAGGGGGTTGGAGCTCTGGGACCCTTGGGGTCCCTCCCAACCCTGGCAGCGGGGTCAGAGCTCTGGGACCCTCGGGGTCCCTCCCAACCCTGGCAGGGGGTTGGAGCTCTGGGACCCTCGGGGTCCCTCCCAACCCTGGCAGGGGGGTTGGAGCTCTGAGACCCTTGGGGTCCCTGCCTGTGGCAGGGGGGTTGGAGCTCTGGGACCCTTGAGGTCCCTCCCAACCCTGGCAGGGGGGTTGGAGCTCTGTGACCCTTGGGGTCCCTGCCTGTGGCAGGGGGGTTGGAGCTCTGGGACCCTCGGGGTCCCTCCCAACCCTGGCAGGGGGGTTGGAGCTCCTTATCCTTAGGGTCCCACCCAACCCATCCAATCCTCTGAAGGCATTAAATCCTCTGTGTTCTTCTCCCTTCCAGGGTCCCTGCACTCCAGAGGAGCCACACCATGGCCGCCTTCAAGCGCAGCCGTGCCCAAGCCTGGCCGGAGGAACGCGGCGACCGCGAGCACGGGCTGTACAGCCTCCACCGTATGTTTGACATCGTGGGCACCCACCTGACCCACAGGGACGTGAGGGTGTTGTCCTTCCTCTTCGTGGACGTGATCGATGACTACGAGAGGGGGATGATCCGCAGCGGGCGGGACTTCTTGTTGGCGCTGGAACGGCAGGGCCGCTGCGACGAGACCAACTTCAGGCAGGTGCTGCAGCTCCTGAGGATCATCACCCGGCACGATCTGCTGCCCTACGTCACCCTCAAGAGGAGGAGGGCTGGTGAGTGAGGTCTGAGGTCGTTAGGGGAATGGGCAGGGCTGCTGATGAGTTGGTTGGGTGGTTGCGCCCTGTTGGTTGGGTGGGTGGTAGATCCATCTTCCCCCCTCCCCGAGCTGGTTGGTTGGTGGATCCATCTCCCCCCTCCCCGAGTTGGGTGGTTGGTGGATCCATCTCCCCCTCCCCAAGTTGGGTGGGTGGGTGGTTGGTGGATCCATCTCCCCCTCCCCCCCCAAGTTGGTTGGGTGGGTGGTTGGTGGATCCATCTCCCCCTCCCCCCCCAAGTTGGTTGGTTGGTTGGTGGATCCATCCCCCTCCCCCCCCAAGTTGGTTGGTTGGTTGGTGGATCCATCCCCCCCCCCCCCCCCAAGTTGGTTGGTTGGTGGATCCATCCCCCCCCCCCCCCCCAAGTTGGTTGGTTGGTGGATCCATCCCCCCCCCCCCCCCCCAAGTTGGTTGGTTGGTGGATCCATCCCCCCCCCCCCCCCAAGTTGGTTGGTTGGTGGATCCATCCCCCCCCAAGTTGGTTGGTTGGTGGATCCATCCCCCCCCAAGTTGGTTGGTTGGTGGATCCATCCCCTCCCAAGTTGGGTGGTTGGTGGATCCCTCCCTCCCCTCCCCAAGTTGGGTGGTTGGTGGATCCATCCCCTCCCGAGTTGGGTGGTTGGTGGATCCCTCCCTCCCCTCCCCGAGTTGGGTGGTTGGTGGATCCCTCCCTCCCCTCCCCGAGTTGGGTGGTTGGTGGATCCCTCCCTCCCCTCCCCGAGTTGGGTGGTTGGTGGATCCATCTCCCCCTCCCCGAGTTGGGTGGTTGGTGGATCCATCTCCCCCTCCCCGAGTTGGGTGGTTGGTGGATCCATCCCCCCCTCCCCGAGTTGGGTGGTCGGTTGGTGGATCCATCTCCCCCTCCCCGAGTTGGGTGGTCGGTTGGTGGATCCATCTCCCCCTCCCCGAGTTGGGTGGTCGGTTGGTGGATCCATCTCCCCCTCCCCGAGTTGGGTGGTCGGTTGGTGGATCCATCTCCCCCTCCCCGAGTTGGGTGGTCGGTTGGTGGATCCATCTCCCCCTCCCCGAGTTGGGTGGGTGGTGGGTGGATCCATCTCCTCCTCCCCGAGTTGGGTGGGTGGTGGGTGGATCCATCTCCTCCTCCCCGAGTTGGGTGGGTGGTTGGTGGATCCATCTCCCCCTCCCCGAGTTGGGTGGGTGGTTGGTGGATCCATCTCCCCCTCCCCGAGTTGGGTGGGTGGTTGGTGGATCCATCTCCCCCTCCCCGAGTTGGGTGGTTTTACAGGGGTTCAGCCTGCACCCACACCTGGTTTTGGGGTGGCTTTGGGGTTGAAGGTGGGTGCTGAGGTCATCTCCACCCAGTTTTGGGGTAAAAACCCAGCCCTGAGGTCATCCCCTCGTTTAGGGGTGGCTGAGCAGGACCCTGTGCAGCTCCCCAGCTCCCTGGTTTCTGGGAGATGCTCCTTCCCACCCCAATTCCCACCTGGAGCAGTGAGGAAGAGCTGGAAGTGTCCATATGGGGAGGTGACGGGTGCTGATTCCCAACTCAAAGATCCCAGGTTATCCAGGACCTGGGGAGCTGGGAAGGAGACTGGTTGGGGGGGGTGTGGTGTGTGTGGGGGTGCTCCGGTGGGATTCACCCTCCAAAACTGTCTCCAGGCTGCTGGGTCTCCCTGGTTTTCCCACCACACTTGGGGAAGCAGCTGGGTGTTAAACCCCCACCCCCTGGTTTGGGGTGCTTATGGGATCTTTCCCATTATCCCACCTTTGCTGGGATCCTTTCCAGCGATGCTGATCCACAGAGCTCACAGAGAGATTCCCCAGCCCCCCAGTTTGTGGGGTGTCCCAGTGAGCTCTGGGACCCCTGGGGTCCCTCCCAACCCTGGCAGGGGGGTCAGAGCTCTGGGACCCTCGGGGTCCCTCCCAACCCTGGCAGGGGGGTTGGAGCTCTGGGACCCTTGGGGTCCCTCCCAACCCTGGCAGGGGGGTTGGAGCTCTGGGACCCTTGGGGTCCCTCCCAACCCTGACAGGGGGGTTGGAGCTCTGGGAACCTTGGGGTCCCTCCCAACCCTGGCAGGGGGTTTGGAGCTCTGGGACCCTTGGGGTCCCTCCCAACCCTGGCAGGGGGGTTGGAGCTCTGGGACCCTCGGGGTCCCTCCCAACCCTGGCAGGGGGGTTGGAGCTCTGGGACCCTCGGGGTCCCTCCCAACCCTGGCAGGGGGGTTGGACCTCTGGGACCCTTGGGGTCCCTCCCAACCCTGGCAGGGGGGTTGGAGCTCTGGGACCCTCGGGGTCCCTCCCAACCCAGCCCAGTCTGGGATTCTAAAACACAATCCCCCTGTGATGGGGGAGGTCGGGGTTGGTGTCTCCACACCCCAGGCCCCATTCTTGGCACATCCCTGGCCAGGCTGGGCTGGAAAAGGGCTCCAACCCCCCAGTATTTTGGGATGAGAACGGCGCCTTCGGCACGGGCTGCTCCGTGTCCGGAGGGGTCAGGGGGATAGCAGAAGAGCCCCCAGGATCTAACGAGCTGGTGCTTGTTCCTGGTCCCTTTTTCCTTCCAGACCCCTGTGGCAGCCAGGTCATGTCCCCTCCTGCCTCAGTGGGATTTGGAAAGGGGCCAGAGCCCCATCCCAAATTGGCTTGGGACAGGCGGAGCCGGCTGGGTGGAGGTGGAGGGAGCCAGGGACAGGCAGAGCCTTGGCCGGCTTCAGCCCGCTGGGGATGGGAGGGATCCTGCCTGGGGATGGACACTGCTCTGAGCTCACCCCACAGCATGGAAACAAACATCCTGGGGCTCCAAAGGGACTGGTTTCTCCCCCAAAAATCCCTGCTCGGTGCCAGCCTCACCTCAGACCCCCCAGTCCTGCTGGGTTTGGCTTGGAATTTTGGGGGTTTGGCTCGTTGGGCTTTGAATTTTGGGTGTCTGAGGGGGCCTGGTACTGCTCTGCCAGGGAGGAGGAGGAGGAGGAGGGAGGAGGAGGAAGAGCAGCTTGGTGTTTCCAAGACTGGCTGGAATCATGAGGGTTGGAAGGGACCTGGAGAGATCATCGGATCCAACCCCCCTGCCAAAGCAGGGTGGCCACAGGACGTGTCACCACACTTGGGGAGGACACAGAGCAGCTGAAGCCTGTGTTGGGAGGGATCCCCACCCTGTCCCCTCCTAGGGACCCCCCTGTCACCCCTCTAAATGTCCCCTTTTCCCCCCACAGTGTGTCCTGACCTGGTGGACAAGTACCTGGAGGAGACGTCCATCCGCTACGTGACGCCGCGGGCGCACGGCGAGGCGGAGCACGGCCTCGGCCACCCCCACAAACCAGGTGGGTGCAGCTGCTCACTCTGGACCTGGGGGGGCTGGGGGGGGTCGTGGGGACCCACCTCTGCCTTGTCTGCTCCCCCCAGGAGCGTGGGGGCTCGGTGGTGGGTGGTGGTGGTGACAGCTCTGGTGCCACCGAGGGGCCAGTTTGGCCCTGCAGCTGCTTTGGGGGCTGGTGCTGTGGCACAAAGGGGGGGTGGGGTATAATTTGGGGTTCCTTGGGGCTGCTGGGTGCTGGCAGGGGGCACAACAGGGTCGGGGGGGTATAATTTGGGGTTCCTTGGGGCTGCTGGGTGCAGGCAGGGGGCACAACAGGGTCAGGGGGATATAATTTGGGGTTCCCCAGGGCTGCTGGGTGCAGGCAGGGGGCACAACGGGGTTGGGGGGTTATAATTTGGGGTTCCCTGGGGCTGCTGGGTGCAGGCAGGGGGCACAATGGGGGGGAGGGGTATAATTTGGGGTTCCCCAGGGCTCGCCAGGTGGCACAATGGGGTGTGGGGGGGGTATAATTTGGGGTTCCTTGGGGCTACTGGGTGCAGGCAGGGGGTGCTGGGGGGTGAGCAGGTTATAATTTGGGGTTTGCCAGGGCTCACCAGGTGGCACAATGGGGTGTGGGGTTTATAATTTGGGGTTCCCTGGGGCTGCTGGGTGCGGGCAGGGGGCACAACAGGGTCAGGGGGGTATAATTTGGGGTTCTTTGGGGCTGCTGGGTGCGGGCAGGGGGCACAACAGGGTGGGGGGTGATGGAGAGGAGCGGGACGGAGCTCGGTGGTGGGGATGGGGGGTGGGTTTGGTGTGGCTGAGCTGTCCTGGGGGGGGGGGCTCAGTGTCCCTGTGTCCCCCACCCCACGCAGTGCCTCCCCACCACCCCGTGGTGTGCTGCTCCCCCGCGGGACCCCAGATCTGCACCAAGCGGCCGGGGCGCGGCAGGACCCCCCTCAGCAGCCAGCGCAAGAGGAGGAAGTCGGCGACGCCGGACCCCAAGGAGAAGCAGACCTGTGGTGAGGGACTGGGGGGGCAGGCAGGGGATTGGGGGGGGATTGGGGCAGGGGATTGGGGTAGGGGCTTTGGAGGGGGGGGATTAGGGCAGGGGGTTGGGGTAGGGGCTTTGGAGGGGGGGATTAGGGCAGGGTGTTGGGGTAGGGGCTTTGGAGGGGGGGGATTAGGGCAGGGGGTTGGGGTAGGGGCTTTGGAGGGGGGGATTGGGGCAGGGGGTTGGGGTAGGGGCTTTGGAGGGGGGGGATTAGGGCAGGGGATTGGGGTAGGGGCTTTGGAGGGGGGGGATTAGGGCAGGGGGTTGGGGTAGGGGCTTTGGAGGGGGGGATTGGGGCAGGGGGTTGGGGTAGGGGCTTTGGAGGGGGGGATTGGGGCAGGGGGTTGGGGTAGGGGCTTTGGAGGGGGGGGATTAGGGCAGGGGATTGGGGTAGGGGCTTTGGAGGGGGGGGATTAGGGCAGGGGGTTGGGGTAGGGGCTTTGGAGGGGGGGGATTAGGGCAGGGGGTTGGGGTAGGGGCTTTGGAGGGGGGGGATTAGGGCAGGGGGTTGGGGTAGGGGCTTTGGAGGGGGGGGATTGGGGCAGGGGGTCGGGGTAGGGGCTTTGGAGGGGGGGGATTGGGGCAGGGGGTCGGGGTAGGGGCTTTGGAGGGGGGATTGGGGCAGGGGGTCGGGGTAGGGGCTTTGGAGGGGGGGGATTGGGGCAGGGGGTCGGGGTAGGGGCTTTGGAGGGGGGGGATTGGGGCAGGGGGTCGGGGTAGGGGCTTTGGAGGGGGGGGATTGGGGCAGGGGGTCGGGGTAGGGGCTTTGGAGGGGGGGGATTGGGGCAGGGGGTCGGGGTAGGGGCTTTGGGGTGGGGGGGGTTGGGGCAGGGGGTCGGGGTAGGGGCTTTGGGGTGGGGGGGGTCGGGGCAGGGGGTTGGGGTAGGGGCTTTGGGGTGGGGGGGGTTGGGGCAGGGGGTTGGGGTAGGGGCTTTGAGGAGGGATCAGAGTAGGGGATTTGAGGGGGGGTTGGCAAAGGGGCTTTGAGGAGGGATCAGGGTAGGGGATTTGAGGGGGGGTCGGCAAAGGGGCTTTCTGGGGGGATGGGGGGTAGGGATTTGGGGGGCAATGAGGGCAGGGGATTCGGGGGGGATAGTTGAAGGGGCTTCAAGGGGGGATGGGGGAGGATCAGGGAAGGGGATTCAGGAGGGTCGGGGAAGGGGCTTTGGGGCGGATCAGGGAATGAGATTCAGAGGGGATCAGGGAGGGGGTTTTGGGGGGATAGGGGCAGGTTATTGGGGGGGGATAGGGGCAGGTTATTGGGGGGGGATAGGGGCAGGTTATTGGGGGGGATAGGGGCAGGGGATTCAGGAGGGTTGGGGCAGGGGCTTTGAGGGGGATCAGGGAAGGAGATTCAGAGGGGATCAGGGAGGGGGATTTGTGGGGATAGGGGCAGGTTATTGGGGGGGATAGGGGCAGGTTATGGGGGGGGATAGGGGCAGGGGGTTCAGGAGGGTTGGGGCAGGGGCTTTGGGGGGGATCAGGGAAGGAGATTCAGAGGGCATAGGGGCAGGGGATTTGGGAGGGTCAGGGAAGGGGCTTTGGGGGGATAGGGGCAGGGGATTCGGGAGGGTCGGATAAGGGGCTTTGGGGTGGATCAGGGCAGGGGATTCAGGGGGAATAGGGGCAGGGGATTTGGGAGCATCGGGGAAGGGGATCTGGGGAGATCAGGGAAGGGGACATCTGGGACAATCAGAGAAGAGGATCTGGAGTGGAAAGAGGAATTCCCCACCCCTCACCACCCTCCCCTCTCCCCTCAAGACATCCGCCTACGCGTGCGAGCCGAGTACTGCCAGCACGAGACGGCGCTGCAAGGCAACGTCTTCTCCAACAAGCAGGACCCACTGGAGCGCCAGTTTGAGCGTTTCAACCAGGCCAACACCATCCTCAAGTCCCGGGACCTGGGCTCCATCATCTGTGACATAAAGTTCTCAGAGCTCACCTACCTCGACGCGTTCTGGCGCGATTACATCAACGGCTCCTTGCTGGAGGCCCTCAAGGGCGTCTTCATCACGGACTCGCTCAAACAAGCCGTGGGCCACGAAGCCATCAAACTGCTGGTCAATGTGGATGAGGAGGATTATGAGGTGGGGAGGCAGAAACTCCTGAGGAACTTGATGCTGCAGACAGCTCCCTGAGTCGCCCCCCCACCCGTCCCTCCCCACCCCACACCCCCTTAACTACCCACCCGCCATCACCCTCAACCGCTCGGTGGGACCCCTGCGTCCCTCCACCCCCCCCTCTTCTTCTTCCTCATCCTCTTCCTCCTTTTTGTTTTGTTTTGGGGGTTTGTTTTGCTTTTAATTCCTCTTTATTTTTTTTTTTCTTTCTTATTTCTGTTCTAAACAAAAATTAAAAAGATGGGGAAACACCCCCCACACACACAACCCCCCCTCCACACCCCTTCTTCCTGGTACTGGGAGGCTCCAACGTGTTCCTTCACCCTATCCCATCACCTCCTCTTCCTCTGTGGGGTTTTTGTTTGGTTTCTTTTACCCCCCCATCCCTTTCCCCCCTTCCCCTCTCCCCACCCCCCCCCCCATTTAATTTTGTATCCATTAAAAACTGAACAAAAAAAGGCAAAAATCCTGCCTGGGGCACGTCCGTCACGGGGCTGGGGGGTGCTGGGGGGGGGGTGGGGGGGCTCAGCAAAGGTTTGTAGCAAGGTGGGTGCTCGTGCTGGGTCTGGGGGTGGCTGTGGGTATCCCCCCCCACCCTTGTTGTGTCCTGGGGGGCTCTGTGTTGTGTGTCATTCCCCCCTCTGTCCCCCCCTCTTCTCTCTTCCCCTGTCGCCTCAGTGGGTTTCTCAGGAGTCAAACCGTTGTCCCCGCGGCGCCCCCCGACCTTCGTGCCTTCGTGTCCCCCTCCCCCTGCACAGGGGGGGCTTGGGGTGGGGGGGATGGGGTAGGACCAGTGCCGAGGGACACCCCAAATCTCTCACCCGGTCCCCACCGCCTCATCCCTCCCCTCTCCAGCTGGCAACTGGGACAAACTGGGGGCGAGGAGCCAGGTGGGGGGCGGTGGGCTCTGCCTGTTGCTGGCAGCAGGCAGCAGAACCTCTGCCTGTACTCTGCCTGCACAGGGTGGAGACCCCCAAAACACCCACCTGTGTGTGTCCCCCCACCCCAAACACCCAGCAGTGTCCCCCCCCAGTCGCTGCCCCTTGTCCCCAGGGGGAATTTTCACACTTTCCCCCTATTTTTCCCCCAGATCATCCCAGTTTTGTGGTTTCTCTCCCCACCAGTGGGTACAGACCCCTCCCTGGGACTCACAGTGCGTGTGGGGCCCCCCCAAATCCCCCCACCCCACCCCCTCCTCCTGCTTACGGACGATTCTGGCACAACTTGGTGTAATTTCTGTGACTTCTGTATTTTTTAAACTCCACTAGAACGGTCTCAGTCCCTGTGTAGCTTTCAGGTTTCTTGAAATAAAACACCTACCGCAGCGCCTGGCTCCTTCCTTCCGCTCCCCACCGGGGTGGGGGTGGGATGGGCACCCCAAAACTGGGGTGTGGGGGACACACACACACACACAGAGACCCTCCTGGCATGGGGAGCCCCTGAGTGCATCCTGCTGCTGCAGTGTGGGGGATTTGGGGGAGTGAAATCTCAAACCAGCACAGATTTAAGCCCCCACCATGAACTGGGGAGCAGCTCACGGTGCCGGTGCCGCCGCCGCCGCCACGGTGCCGTAGAGATCGGGCCGGCGGTGGTTGTGCACCGGGATCTCCCGGCGGATGCGGTGTAGGTACTCCAGGTCGATCTCAGCGTAGCAGAGCCCAGTTCCCTCCCGGCACTGGGCCACCACAGCTCCCCAGGGATCCACCACCAGAGCGTGGCCGTAGGACGTCCGGCGCTCGTGGTTCTTACCGGTTTGGGCAGCCGCCACCACGTAGCACTGGCTCTCGATGGCTCGAGCCCGTAGCAGCACCTGCCAGGGGGATGGGGGTGGTTGCCAAACCCCATCACCAGGGTGGAGGAGGGGAGGTGGTGGTGGTGGGGGCTCTCCCACCACGCTCACCTCCCAGTGTGCCGAGCCGGTGGGGATGGTGAAGGCTGAGGGGTAGGTGAGGATCTCGGCGCCGGCGCGCCGCAGCGCCAGCGAGATCTCCGGGAAGCGCAGGTCGTAGCAGATGGAGAGGCCGAGCTGGATGAGGATGAGGAGGGGGAGTGTTGAAGTGGGGAGGGGGATCCCACACCCCCTCACACCCCCAGAACAGCCAATCTACCTTCCCCGCCGGCGTGCTGACCGGCGGCACGATCTCGGTGCCGGGGTTGGTGAAGCTGCTCTCCCTCATGCTGACACGACCCTCCAGCTCCACGTCACACAGGTGGGTTTTCCTGTAGGCAGCCACCAGGCGACCTGGGGACAAGGGTGACACAGCCACACACATTTGGGGGGGCTAGGGACCCCCCCCAGTTGGTACCATAGGGCTGGGGGCTCTCACCAGTGGGGTCCAGCAGCACGTGGCAGTTGTAGATGCGCCGCGTGCTCTCCCAGTCTTGGCCACGCTCGTGGAAGCCACCCAAGGACAACCACACGCCACAGTCCCTGGGGACACGGAGCCACGCTCAGCCCCTCTCTCTACCAGGGGTGGGGGGTGTGTGTGGGGGGGAAGAGGGGGGTGGTGGTCCCCATGTCCCCCCCCCAGTAACCTGGCCAGCTCAGCGTAGCGTCCCATCAGGTCTCCATCCAGCCCCTCGGCCAGGCTGAGGGTCTGGGCCGTGTCGCAGCCGATGTAGTCGAAGCCTTCGGGGAGGAAGACGACGCAGGCGCCGCGTCGCGCCGCCTCCCGCACCAGCCCGGCGCAGGTGGCCAAGTTCAGCTCCTTGTCGGGCGTGGAGGTGACCTGGCCCACGGCCACCAGCGGCCTCAGCTCTGCCATGGCTGGGGGGGACGGGCTGGGGGACAGTGTGGGGTGTCAGTGCCGGAGGGACCCCCGAGTCTCCCCCTCCCCAGCCCTGGGGTCAGCCACCCCCTCACTACCTGTGGGACCTCAAGGGGGGTCTTGGGGTGCACAGGGCGCGAAGCAGGGAGCGGGGAGCGATGCTGAGCCTGGCCAAGGGGATGGGGATGTCACAGCTGCTGCAGGTGGGGTGCAGCCCCCCCCCCCCTCATCCATCTGTCCTGGGGCTCACGGGGACGAGGGGACACTGGATACCCCCCCCTCCCACTGACCCCCCCCCCCGACCCACCTGTGGTGCCCAGCTTGGCCCACAACTGTCCCCAGCAACCCCAAACTCCACCCAGCAGCCCTTAAACTGCTCCAGGACCCCCCAAAATGCCCCCAGCAACCACAAACTCCAACCAGCACCCCTCAAATTGCCCCAGGACCCCCCAAAATGCCCGCAGCAACCCCAAACTGCCCCAGGACCCCCCCAAAATGCCCCCAGCAACCCCAAACTCCAACCAGCACCACTCAAACTGCCCCAGGGCCCCCCAAAATGACCCCAGCACCCCCCAAACTGCTCCAGCACCCCCCAAAATGCCCCCAGCAACCACAAACTCCAACCAGCACCCCTCAAACTGCTCCAGGACCCCCCCAAAATGCCCCCAGCAACCCCAAACTCCAACCAGCAGCCCTCAAATTGCCCCAGGGCCCCCCAAACTGCCCCAGGACACTCCCAACCTGCTCCAGCACCCCCCAAAATGCCCCCAGCACCGCCAAACTGCCCCAGGACCCCCCAAAACTGCTCCAGCACCCCCCAAAATGCCCCCAGCACCGCCAAACTGCCCCAGGACCCCCCAAACTGCTCCAGCACCCCCCAAAATGTCCCCAGCACCCCCAAACTGCCCCAGCACCCCCCCCAAACTGCCCCAGCACCCCCCAAACAGCCCCAGGAACCCCTTAAATTACCCTAGGACACCCCAAACCTGCCCCAGTGCCCCTCAAACCTCCCCAGCTCCCCCCCCCCAAACCCAAATTCCAACCAGCACCCCTCAAACTGCCCCAGGACCCCCCAAATTGCCCCAGCACCCCTCAAACGGCCCGAGCACACCCCCCAAACTGTCCCAGCACCCCCCAAACCGCCCCAGCACCCCCCAAACAGCCCCAGGAACCCCCTAAACTACCCTAGGACGCCCCAAACCTGCCCCAGTGCCCCTCAAACCGCCCCAGCTCCCCCCCCCCGAGCCCCAACTCGCACCAAACTCCCTCCCGCAACCCCCCTCAGTGCACCCCCGCGCCGCCCCAGCCCCCTCAGACCCCCCCAAAGCCCCCCAGACCCCTCCGGTCCCCCGGTCCGTACATGCCCCGCCGGCGGCACCGACGGCACCAGGGCAAAGTCCCCCCCCCCCCTCCCCCGCCCCCAGCTTAGAGCCGCGCCCTCATCAAAGATGGCGCCGGCACCGCCTCAGCCAGCATCACCTTTGCCCTTATCCAAGATGGCGCCTCCCCCGAGCCCCGCCCCGTTTCCGGTCGTTCCCGGAAGAGGAGGGGGCGGCGCGGGGGCGAAGATGGCGGACGGCACGAAGGGGCGGCCGGGGGCCGCGGCCGGGGCGAAGGCGCTGACGGCGGAGCAGGTGCGGGCTGGGGGAGGGAGGGGGCGGGCGGGGGGGTGGGCTGCGGGTGTGGGGAGGGGCGGGACGGGCCCGGTGACCGCGCTGGGGGGGGGTGTGGGGGTGGTGGGGGGGGGTCTCCGCCCTGCCCAGCCCCGTGTCCCCCGCAGGTCGTGTCGCGGTTCAACCGGCTGCGGCAGGAGCAGCGCGGACTGGCCTCGAAAGCGGCCGAGCTGGAGCTGGATCTGAACGAGCACAAGTGGGAGAGGGGGTGGGGATGGGAGGGGGTGGGGATGGGGATGGGATGGGGAGGGGGTGGAGATGGGGATGGGATGGGGATGGGATGGGGATGGGATGGGGATGGGGATGGGGATGGGGATGGGATGGGATGGGATGGGGATGGGATGGGGAGGGGGATGGGGATGGGATGGGATGGGGGATGGGATGGGGATGGGGATGGGATGGGGATGGGGATGGGGATGGGATGGGGATGGGGATGGGATGGGGAGGGGGATGGGGATGGGGAGGGGATGGGATGGGGATGGGATGGGGATGGGATGGGATGGGATGGGATGGGGATGGGATGGGGAGGGGGATGGGGATGGGATGGGATGGGGGATGGGATGGGGATGGGATGGGATGGGGATGGGGATGGGGATGGGATGGGGATGGGGATGGGATGGGATGGGGGATGGGATGGGGATGGGGATGGGATGGGGATGGGGATGGGGATGGGGATGGGATGGGGATGGGGATGGGATGGGGAGGGGGATGGGGATGGGGAGGGGATGGGATGGGGATGGGATGGGGAGGGAGGGGGTGGGGATGGGGATGGGGATGGGGATGGGATGGGGATGGGATGGGGATGGGATGATGGGGATGGGATGGGGATGGGTATGGGGAGGGGATGGGGATGGGGATGGGATGGGGATGGGATGATGGGGATGGGATGATGGGGATGGGATGGGGATGGGATGGGATGGGGATGGGGATGGGATGGGATGATGGGGATGGGATGGGATGGGCCCAGGCTCATCCCCCCCTCTCCCCCCCCTCTCCCCCCCAGCCTGGTGATCGAGACGCTGCGGGAGGTGGATCCCACCCGCAAGTGTTACCGGATGGTGGGCGGGATCCTGGTGGAGCGCACGGTCAAGGAGGTGCTGCCCGCCCTGGAGAGCAACAAGGAGCAGGTGTGGGGCCGCCTGCGCCCCTCTTCCTCCTGGGGGAACCCCCCCAGCATCCCAGGGACCCCCCAAATCCACCCCCTTCCCCTCTTTCTCTCTCCCCAGATCAGTAAAATCATCGAGACGCTGAACCAGCAGCTGCAGGCGAAGGGCCGGGAGCTCAACGAGTTCAGGGAGAAGCACAACATCCGCCTGGTGGGGGAGGAAGACCCCAAACAGCCCCCCAAGGAGGGGGCAGAGGGGGCCAAGGGCAGCTCTGCTGGGGTCCTGGTCTCTTAGCACCCCTCCCCTTCCCTTCCCCCCCCTCTCCTCACCCACCCTGGGTACTCGCTGCTGCTGCTGCTGTTCCTGTTCCTGTTCCTGTTCCTGTTCCTGTTCCCCTCCTGCCTTTCCCAATAAACCTTGGGGTTTTTTTTTTCCTTCTCTCTGGTCATGGGGCTGGGGGGGACTTGGGGGGGCTGGGGGAGGCTTGGGGGGGCTGGGGGAGGGTGGGGGGCAGCCATAGGGGGAGTCAGGAAAGGACCCTGACAGTCCCTATGGGTGGATATGGGGTGATTGTTACAGTGTGGGGGGCTTTTCTGGGGTGACCAGGGCTTGGGGGGGCTTGGAGGGGCTGAGGGAGGGTGGGGGGCAGCCATAGGGGGGGTCAGGAAAGGACCTTGACAGTCCCTGTGGCTGCATATGGGGTGATTGTTATAGTGTAGGGGGCTTTTCTGGGGTGACCAGGGCTTGGGGGGGGGTTGGAGGGGCTGGGGAAGGGTGGGGGGCAGCCCTAGGGGGGCTAGGAAAGGACCTTGACAGTCCCTGTGGCTGCATATGGGGTGACTGTTCCCATGTGGGGGGCTTTTCTGGGGTGACCAGGGCTTGGGGGGGCTTGGAGGGGCTGAGGAAGGGTGGGGGGCAGCCTGGGGAGGCAAGAACAGGGTCCTGACAATCCCTGTGGCTGGGTAGGGGGTGATTGTTACAGTGTGGGGGGCTTTTCTGGGGTGACCAGAGCCTGGGGAGGGGTTTGGGGGACTTGGGGGGGCTGGGGGGGTTGGGGAAGGGTGGGGGGCAGCCCTTGGGGGGCTGGGAAAGGACCCTGACAGTCCCTGTGGCTGCATATGGGGTGACTGTTCCCATGGGGCTTTTCTGGGTGACCAGGGCTCGGGGGGGGGTTGGAGGGGCTGAGGAAGGCTGGGGGGCAGCCCTTGGGGGGGGCAAGAACAGGGTCCTGATGGTCCCATGGCTGGATATGGGGTGACTGTTACGGTGTGGGGGCTTTTCTGGGGTGACAGGGTCTGGGGAGGGACTGGGGGGGCTGGGAAGGGTGAGGGGCAGCCCTTGGGGGGCTAGGAAAGGACCCTGACAGTCCCTGTGGGTGGATATGGGGTGATTGTTACAGTGTAGGGGCTTTTCTGGGGTGACCAGGGCTTGGGGGGGTTGGGGGGCTGAGGAAGGCTGTGGGCAGCCCTGGGGGGGGGCAGGAAAGGACCCTGACAGTCCTGTGGCTGGATATGGGGTGACTGTTCCCATGTGGGGAGCTTTCTGGGGTGACCAGGGCTTGGGGGGCTGGGGGAGGCTTGGGGGGGCTGGGGAAGGGTGGGGGCAGCCCTTGGGGGGCTAGGAAAGGACCTTGACAGTCCCTGTGGCTGCATGTGGGGTGATTGTTACAGTGTGGGGGCTTTCCTGGGGTGACCAGAGCCTGGGAGGGGTTTGGGGGGCTTGGGAGGGGCTGAGGGAGGGTGAGGGGCAGCCCTGGGGAGGGTCAGGAAAGGACCCTGACAGTCCCTGTGGCTGGATATGGGGTGACTGTTAGGGTGGGGGAGGGCTTTTCTGGGTGACTGGGGCCTGGGGAGGGGTTTGGGGGGCTTGGGGGGGCTGGGGAAGGGTTGGGGGCAGCCCTTGGGTGGCCAGGAAAGGACCCTGACAGTCCCTGTGGCTGGATATGGGGTGGCTGTTACGGTGGGGGGGGCTTTTCTGGGGTGACCAGAGCCTGGGGAGGGGTTTGGGGGGCTGAGGGAGGGTGGGGGGCAGCCCTGGGGGGCCAGGAAAGGACCCTGACAGTCCCCGTGGCTGGATATGGGGTGACTTTCCTGGGGTGACTGCTGCCAGCACAGCTGGGGGACCCCCCTGTCACCCCCCTGTCATCCCCCCCCAACCAGAGCCAGCGTCAGAGCTGCTGCCCCAGGGCTGGGCTGGGACGGTGCAGGGGGACCCCAAAATGGGGGTGGGGGACGTGTGGGAGACCCCAAAATAGGGGTGATGGGCATGAGGGGGACCCCAAAATAGAGGTGGGGGGGTCGTGGGAGACCCCAAAATAGGGGTCATGGGCATGGGGGGGACCCCAAAATAGGGGTGGGGGAGGTGGGGGAGACCCCAAAATAGGGGAGGTGATGGGTGAGGGGGGGACCCCAAAATAGGGGGGGGGGTCGTATGAGACCCCAAAACAGGGAGAAGAGGGACACCCCAAAATGGGGGGGGGGGCATGGGGGGACCCCAAAATAGAGCTGGGGGGTCGTGGGAGACCCCAAAACGGGGGGTGACACACACCCCAAAATAGGGGTGGTGATGGGCATGGGGGAGACCCAATATAGGGGAGGTGATGGGCATGGGGGGACCCCAAAATAGAGGTTGGGGGGGTCGTGTGAGACCCCAAAACGGGGGGAAGGGGACCCCCCAAAATAGGGGTGGTGGGGGGCATGGGGGTGACCCCAAAATAGGGGTGGGGGGGGTCGTGTGAGACCCCAAAACGGGGGGGAAGGGGACACCCCGAATTTGGAGGGGGCATGGTGGAGACCCCAAACTAGGGCTGATGGGCAATGGGGCAACCCAAAACAGGGGTACATTGGGGGGGGGGTGTCTGTACCCCCCAGTCAGGCATAGGGGACACAGGGGAGGGGCCAGGACACCTGAGGGTCACAGTCCCCCCCCTCCCCAGGCAGCCGCCATCCGGCGGGTACCGGTGTGACCGGGGGTGCTGTTGGCTGTACACAGCCCTGTTGACTGTACACAGCCTGTACCGGCTGTAGCCGGTGGTGGGTGATGCCACAAGCTGGGTGGGGGTGGGGTTGTCCCTATAAAACCCCAGGGTCACCCCCAGGGCCACCCAGTCTCCCCAGTATGGAGAGGCCGCGGCTGGCGGAGCTGGAGCGCGAGAGTCTCCTGGGCTCCGTCCATGGGGTCTCAGGGCCTGGTATGACCATGGGGACCCCCCTTAGCTGGGCTGAGGAGGGGGTCTGGGTGGGTCTGAGGGGGTCTGGGGGGGTCTGGGGGGTCTGGGGGGTCTGAGGGGGTCTGGGGGGGTCTGGGGGGTCTGGGGGGTCTGGGGGGTCTGAGGGGGTCTGGGGGGGTCTGAGGGGGTCTGGGGGGGTCTGGGGGGTCTGAGGGGGTCTGGGGGGGTCTGAGGGGGTCTGAGGGGGTCTGGGGGTCTGGGGGGGTGACACTGGTGTCCCCACAGTGGTGACGGCCACGGGCATGGCGGGAGCTGCCATGTACGAGCTGGTGCGCGTGGGGCACGCGGAGCTGGTGGGGGAGATCATCCGGCTGGAGGGGGACATGGCCACGCTCCAGGTCTATGAGGAGACCTGTATCCTGCTGCTGCCGGGCCCCCCCGGACCCCCCCTGTGTCCCCTCTGTGTGTGTCCCCCCCCCACCCCATCCCCATCCATCCCTGTGCCCCCAGCTCCCGGCCTGCCTGTTGCTCCCACCCCCCCCTCCCTGCCTGACCCTGTGTGTGTGTGTCCCCCCCAACCCCCCCATCCATCCAGCCCCCCCCGTCCTGCCCCTGCCATCCCCTGCTGTCCCTTGCACTGTCCCCCTGTTGTCCCCTCTGTGACCCCCACCCAGTCCCCACCTCGGATCCCCCTGTCCTGTCCCCCCCCATCCTGTCCTGTCCCCCAGCTCCCCTGACCCCCATCTTGTCCCTCCCTCAGGACCCCCCTTGTCCTGCCCCCCCAGCCCATCCCCCTCCCATCCTGCCATCCCCCAGCCCCTCCCTGCCCCCCCCAACCCTCCTGGCCCCCCCCATCCTGTCCCGTTCCTCTCAGCCCCCTGTCCTGCCCCCCCCCATCCTGTCCTGTCCCCCCACACCCCCTTTCCTGTCCCCATCCCCTCCCTGCCCCCCTCCCACCACCCCGACCTGCCCCCCCATCCTGTCCTGTTCCCCCAGCCCCCCTGTCCTGTCCCCCCAAACCCCCCTGTCCTGACCCCCCCATCCCTGTCCTGCCCCCCAATCCCTCCCTGCCCCCCTCCAACCCCCCGTCCTGCCCCCCCATCCCTGTCCTGCCACCCCCATCCTGTCCTGTTCACCCCAGCCCCCCCGTCCTGCTCCCCCATCCCCTTCCTGTCCCCCCCAGCCCCCCTGTCCTGCCCCCCCATCCTCTCCCTGTCCCCCCCATCCCCTCTGTCCTGCCCCCCCATCCTGTCCCTGTCCCCCCATCCCCTCCCTGCCCCCCCAACCCTCCTGTCCCCCCCCATCCTGTCCTGCCCCCCCCATCCCTCCTGTCCCCCCCATCCCCTCCCTGTCGCCCCCAGCCCCCCCTGTCCTGCCCCCCCCATCCTGTCCTGCCCCCTCTCATCCCCTCACTGCCCCCCTCCCACCCCACCCTGTCCTGCCCCCCCCAATCCAATCCTGCCCCCCC
Organism: Gallinula chloropus; assembly: GCF_964237585.1. NCBI lineage: Eukaryota > Metazoa > Chordata > Aves > Gruiformes > Rallidae > Gallinula > Gallinula chloropus. The sequence continues at coordinate 68,592 of NW_028168390.1, forward strand.
CCAATCCCCTATCCTGCCCCCCATCCTGTCCTGCCCCCCATCCTGTCCTGCCCCCCCATACCCCCATCCTGCCCCCCATCTTATCCTGTCCCCCCAGCCCCCCTGTCCTGCCCTCCATCCTGTCCTGTCCCCCCCATCCCCCCTGTCCTGTCCCCCCTCATCCCCTCCTTGTCCCCCCATCCCCTCCTGCCCCCACATCCCCCATCCTGCCCCCCATCCTGTGTCCCCCCTCCCCAAAACCCCTTCCCGGTGCCTTTTCCTGAGCTCGGGGGGGGGTGCAGCGGGGTGCGCGTGGGGGACCCGGTGCTGCGCACGGGGCAGCCGCTGTCGGTGGAGCTGGGACCCGGCATCCTGGGCTCCATCTTCGACGGGGATCCAGCGGCCGCTGCGGGACATCGCGGAGCTGACCCGCAGCATCTACATCCCGCGCGGCACCAACGTGCCCGCGCTGCCCCGCCACCTCACCTGGGACTTCGCCCCCGGCAAGGACATCAGGGTGAGCGGGGAGACCACCCCCCCCACACACACACACCCCCACACACACCGCTGTGGGACCCCCACCCAGCCATGGGACCCCCCACCCAGCCATGGGAACCCCCCCGCCATGGGACCCCCCCCGCCATGGGAACCCCCCCGCTATGGGACCCCCACCCCATCTCCAAACCCCGCCATGGGACCCCCCACTCGCCATGGGACCCCCCCTCACCATGGGAACCCCTCCCCACCATGGGAACCCCCCCTCACCATGGGATACCCCCCGCCATGGAACCCCCCTGCAATGGGACCCCCCCCCCCCGTCTCCAAACCCCGCCATGGGACCCCCCCGTCGCCATGGGAACCCCCCTCTCACCACCATGGGAACCCCCCTGCTATGGGACCCACCCCCCCGTCTCCAAACCCAGCCATGGGACCCCCCCCCTCACCATGGGACCTCCCCCCTCACCATGGGACCCCCCTGCTATGGGACCCCCACCCCATCTCCAAACCCCACCATGGGACCCCCCCGCTCACCATGGGACCCCTCCCCGTCTCCAAACCCCGCCATGGGACCCCCCCCTCACCATGGGAACCCCCCTGCTATGGGACCCCCCCCCCCCGTCTCCAAACCCCACCATGGGACCCCCCCCCTCACCATGGGAACCCCCCTGCAATGGGACCCAACCCCCGTCTCCAAACCCTGCCATGGGACCCCCCCTCACCATGGGAATCCCCCCGCTATGGGACCCCCCCCACGTCTCCAAACCCTGCCATGGGACACCCCCCCCCCCGTCTCCAAACCCTGCCATAGGACCCCCCCCCCCTCACCATGGGACACCCCCCGTCTCCAAACCCCGCCATGGGACCCCCACCTCACCATGGGCCCCCCCCCTCACCACCATGGGAACCCCCCTCACCATGGGACCCCCCCCCGCCATGGGAACCCCCCCTGCAATGGGACCCCCTCCGTCTCCAAACCCCACCATGGGACCCCCCCCTCACCATGGGAACCCCCCTGCTATGGGACCCCCCCCCGTCTCCAAACCCCGCCATGGGACCCCCCCGTCGCCATGGGAACCCCCCTCTCACCATGGGAATCCCCCCGCTATGGGACCCCCCCACACGTCTCCAAACCCTGCCATGGGACACCCCCCTCACCATGGGACCCCCCCCTCACCATGGGAACCCCCCCGCCATGGGACCCCTCCCCGTCTCCAAACCCTGCCATGGGACGCCCCCCTCACCATGGGACCTCCCTCACCATGGGATCCCCAAAATGGGACCCCCCCCAGCATGGGAACCCCCTGCCATGGGACGCTCCCCCCCCCCCCCCAAACCCCTCTATGGGATCCCCTCTCCATGGGACCCCCCTGCCATGGGACCTCCCCTGCCATGGGAACCCCCCCGCCATGGGATCCCCTCTCCATGGGACCCCCCCTGCCATGGGACACCCCCTCCCACCCCCAAACCCCTCTATGGGATCCCCTCTCCATGGGACCCCCCTGCCATGGGACCTCCCCTGCCATGGGAACCCCCCCCGCCATGGGATCCCCTCTCCATGGGACCCCCCCTGCCATGGGACGCCCCCCCCCACCACCCAAACCCTGCTATGGGATCCCCTCTCCATGGGACCCCCCCTGCCATGGGACCCCCCCCCACCCCCAAACCCCTCTATGGGATCCCCTCTCCATGGGACCCCCCCTGCCATGGGACACCCCCCCACCCCCCAACCCCTCTATGGGACCCCCTCACCATGGGACCCCCCCTGCCATGGGACCCCCCCCGCCGGGTCCTCACGGCCGCCCGGCGCCAGGTCGGGAGTCACCTCACGGGGGGTGACATCTACGGGACGGTGGTGGAGAACTCGCTGGTCCGGCACAGGATCATGGTGCCCCCCGCAGCCGCGGCACCGTCACCTACATCGCCCCCCCCGGCCACTACAGCGTCTCGTGAGCGCGGGGAGGGGGTGATGGGGCGGGGGGATGTGGGGAGGGGGTGATGAGGCGGGGGGGTGCGGTGGGGAGGGGGTGATGGGGCGGGGGGATGTGGGGAGGGGGTGATGGGGCGGGGGGGGATGTGGGGAGGGGGTGATGGGGAGGGGGGATGTGGGGAGGGGGTGATGGGCGGGGGGATGTGGGGAGGGGGTGATGGGGCGGGGGGGGTGCGGTGGGGAGGGGGTGATGGGGCGGAGGGGGTGCGGTGGGGAAGGGGTGATGGGGCGGGGGGATGTGGGAGGGGGTGATGGGGCGGGGGGGGTGCGGTGGGGACGGGGTGATGGGGCGGGGGGATGTGGTTGGGAGGGGTATGGGGCGGGGGGGGTGCGGTGGGGAGGGGGTGATGGGGCGGGAAGGGGTAATGGGGCGGGGGGATGTGGGGAGGGGTGATGGGGCGGGGGGGTGTGGTTGGGAGGGGTATGGGGCGGGGGGGGTGCGGTGGGGAGGGGGTGATGGGGCGGGGGGATGTGGGGAGGGTCATGGTGGTGGGTATCAGGGTGATGGGTGGTGGATATTGGGGTGATGGGTGAGCAGGGGAGAACCCCCACCCCCCCCCCCCAACCCTAAACCCTGCCATGGGACCACCCCCCCCGCCATGGGGTGATGGGTGTCGGGGTATTGGGGTGGGGGGTATTGGGGTGGGGGGTGCTGGAGTGGTGCGTGCTGGGGTGGTGGGTGTCAGGGTGGGCATCCCGGTGGGGGTCCCTGGTGAGGTCCCTGTGGGGTGCTGGTGGGGGTCCCTGGTGGGGGTCTTGGTGTGGGTCCCTGTGGGGGTCCTGTGGGGGTCCCAGTGGGGGTCCCTGGAGGGAATCCACTGGGGGGGTCCCTGTGGGGGTCCCAGTGGGGGTCCCAGTGGGGGTCCTGTGGGGGTCCCAGTGGGATCCCAGTGGGGGTCCTGGTGGGGGTCCTTGTGGAGGTCCTGTGGGGGTCCCAGTGGGATCCCAGTGGGGGTCCCTGGAGGGAATCCACCGGGGGGGGGGGTCCCTGTGGGGGTCCCAGTGGGGTCCCTGTGGGGGTCCCGGTGGGGGTCCCAGAGGGAGTCCCGCGGGGGTCCTGCCCGCCCGTCCCGCCGCAGGACGTGGTGCTGGAGCTGGAGTTCCAGGGCGCGGTGGAGCGGCTGCCCATGCTGCAGGTCTGGCCCGTGCGGCAGAGCCGGCCCGTGGCCGAGAAGCTGCCGGCCAACCACCCGCTGCTGACGGGCCAGAGGGTGCTGGACGCCCTGTTCCCGTAGGGATGGGGATGGGATGGGATGGGATGAGGATGGGGATGGGGATGGGATGGGGATGGGGATGGGGATGGGGATGGGGATGGGGATGGGATGGGGATGGGGATGGGGATGGGGATGGGGATGGGGATGGGATGGGGATGGGCATGGGATGGGATGGGGATGGGATGGGATGAGGATGGGGATGGGGATGGGGTTGGGATGGGGATGGGATGGGGATGGGATGGGGATGGGCATGGGATGGGATGGGGATGGGATGGGATGAGGATGGGGATGGGGATGGGGTTGGGATGGGGATGGGATGGGGATGGGGATGGGATGGGGATGGGGATGGGGATGGGGATGGGATGGGGATGGGGATGGGGATGGGGTTGGGATGGGGAATTGGAACTGGGATGGGAATGGGATGGGGGTGGGGATGGGGATGGGGGTGGGGATGGGATGGGATGGGATGGGATGGGAGGGGATGGGGATGGGATGGGGATGGGATGGGGATGGGGATGGGATGGGGATGGGAGGGGGTGGAGATGGGGATGGGATGGGGATGGGGATGGGGATGGGAATGGGAAAGGGGATGGGGATGGGATGAGGATGGGATGGGGATGGGGTGGGGATGGGGATGGGATGGGATGGGGATGGGATGGGATGGGATGGGATGGGATGGGATGGGGAAGGGATGGGATGAGGATGGGATGGGATGGGATGGGATGGGATGGGATGGGGATGGGATGGGGATGGGGATGGGGATGGGGATGGGGATGGGGATGGGGATGGGGATGGGGATGGGGATGGGGATGAGATGGGGATGGGATGGGATGGGGATGGGATGGGGATGGGAGGGGGATGGGATGGGGATGGGATGGGGACGGGATGGGGATGGGGATGGGAATGGGGATGGGGATGGGGATGGGATGGGATGGGGATGGGGATGGGATGGGGATGGGAGGGGGTTGGGATGGGGATGGGGAATTGGAACTGGGATGGGGACGGGGATGGGGAATGGGAACTGGGCTGGGGATGGGGAATGAGAACTGGGATGGGGATGGGGATGGGGATGGGGATGGGGATGGGGATGGGGAATGGGAACTGGGCTGGGGCTGGGGATGGGGAATGGGAGCTGGGATGGGGATGGGGAATGGGAAGTGGGATGGGGCTCCTGCCCACCCCCACGGGATCCGTAGGCGCGCGTGGGGACCGTCTCCCACCGCCGCCCCGTCCCCCCCGCGTGCCCCTGTCCCCAGGTGTGTGCAGGGTGGCACCACAGCCATCCCGGGCGCCTTCGGCTGCGGCAAGACCGTCATCTCCCAGTCCCTGTCCAAGTTCTCCAACAGCGACATCATCGTCTACGTGGGCTGCGGAGAGCGCGGCAACGAGATGAGCGAGGTCCTGAGGGACTTCCCCGAGGTGGGACAGGGGGGGACAGGGGGGAGACGGGGTGGGATGGGGGAGTACCAGGGGGGAGACAGGGGGAGTGATGGGGGGTGATGGGGAGTTGATGAGGGGGGGACAGGGGGAGTGAGGGGGGGGTGATGGGGAGTTGATGAGGGGGGGACAGGGGGAGTGATGGGGGGTGATGGGGGGTTGGTGATGGGGGGACAGGGGGAGTGATGGGGGGTGATGGGGGGTTGGTGAGGGGGTGACAGGGGGAGGGATGGGGGGGTGATGGGGGGTTGGTGAGGGGGGGACAGGGGGGTGACAGTGGGTGGGACGGGGGGGTGACAGGGGAGTAACGGGGGGGAGACAGGGGGAGTGATGGGGGTGATGGGGGTTGATGAGGGGGGGACAGGGGGAGTGATGGGGGGTGATGGGGGTTGATGAGGGGGGTGACAGGGGGAGGGATTGGGGGGTGATGGGGAGTTGATGAGGGGGTGACAGGGGGAGTGATGGGGGGGTGATGGGGGGTTGGTGATGGGGGGACAGGGGGGTGACAGTGGGTGGGATGGGGGGTTCACGGGGGGAGACAAGGGGGAGTGTTGGGGGATGATGGGGGGGACAGGGAGGTAACGGGGGAAACGGGGGGTGATGGGGGGTTAATGGGGGGGGACAGGGGGAGTGATGGGGGGTGATGGGGGTTGGTGATGGGGGGACAGGGGGGTGAGACAGTGGGTGGGATGGGGGAGTGACAGGGGAGTAACGGGGGGGAGACAGGGGGAGTGATGGGGGTGATGGGGGTTGGTGAGGGGGGGACAGGGGGAGTGATGGGGGGTGATGGGGGTTGGTGAGGGGGGGACAGGGGGAGTGATGGGGGTGATGGGGGTTGATGAGGGCGGTGACAGGGGGAGGGATGGGGGGGTGATGGGGGGGTGATGGGGGGTTGACAAGGGGGGGACAGGGGGGTGACAGTGGGTGGGATGGGGGGTTCACGGGGGGAGACAAGGGGGAGTGTTGGGGGATGATGGGGGGGACAGGGAGGTAACGGGGGAAACGGGGGGTGATGGGGGGTTAATGGGGGGGGACAGGGGGATGACAGGGGGAGTGATGGGGGGACGGGGGAGTAACAGGGGCAGTGATGGGGGGGCAATGGGGGATGATGGGGGGGACAGGGGGGCAATGGGGGGGTTACAGGGGGTGGGATGGGAGGGTGATGGGGGGGATTGGAGGGTGGCAGGGGGGTTACAGGGGGTGGGATGGGGGATGATGGGGGGGACAGGAGGGTAATGGGGGAAATGGGGGGTGACAGGGGGTTGATGAGGAGGTGACAGGGGCGTGACAGGGGCGTTACAGGGGGTGGGACGGGGGATGACAGGGGGGTGACGGGGAGTGATGGGGGGATGGGGGAG
>NW_028168389.1:0-10000 GCF_964237585.1 Gallinula chloropus
GCGGGGTTAATGCCATCGGGGGGCGGGGTTAGTGCATTGGGGGCGTGGCCAGGACCCCCAGGGACCCGGGTTCGAGTCCCCGGGGCAGCGGTTCGAGTCCTGGGGCTGCGGCCACCCCCCCAGGGGAGTGACCGGAGCCCCCCGGGACCCTGGTTCGAGCCCAAGGGGAGTGACTGGAGCCCCCCGGGTCCCTGGTTCGAGTCCTGGGGCTGCGACCACCCCCCCAGGGGAGTGAACGGAGCCCCCCGGGACCCGGGTTTGAGCCCCGGGGCTGCGACCACCCCCCCAAGGGAGTGACCAGAGCCCCCCCGGGTCCCTGGTTCGAGCCCCAGGGGAGTGACCAGAGCCCCCCAGGTCCCTGGTTCGAGCCCCGGGGCTGCGACCACCCCCCCAGGGGAGTGACTGGAGCCGCCCGGGTCCCTGGTTTGAGCCCCAGAGGAGTGATCGGAGCCCCCCAGGTCCCTGGTTCGAGTCCCAGGGCTGCGGCCACCCCCCCAGAGGAGAGACTGGAGCCCCCTGGGACCGGGGTTTGAGTCCCGGGGCTGCAGCCACCCCCCCAGGGGTGTGACCCACCCCCCTAGGGCTGTGACCGGAGCCCCCCAGAGCTGCAGCCACCCCCCCAGGGCTGTGACCGGAGCCCCCCAGCGCCGCAGCCATCACTCCCGTGGCCGTGATTCCAGCCCCGGGGCTGCGGCCGTCACCCCCGGGGCTGCAGCCATCCCTCCCTGAGGGTTGACCGGAGCCTCACGGGCCGTCTCCCCCTCCGCGGGGGCCGTGGGGGGGCTGCAGCCACCCCCCACAGGGACCTGCCCGGACCCCCCAGATCCCCCAGCGGTACCTCCATCCGCCCCGGGGTCACAGCCACCCCCTGGCTGGGGGCTGTGGCTGGAACCCCCACGCCGGGCAGGCTGCGTGGCGGGGGCCAGGGTGGCAGCCAGCGCTCGGAGCTCCTCCTGCAGCCTCTCCAGGCGGTCGGCCAGGTCCCGCAGCTCGGCGGCGTGTTCCTCCTCCTTCCGGCGGCTCTGCCCCGCCTGCCGGGCGTACTCCAGGTAGAGGCAGAAGCCCCCGACGCCGAAGACGATGGCTTCGCCCAGCAGCTCGGCCCCCAGCTCGGCCGCCGCCTCCTCGTTCAAGGGCTTCACGGCGGCGCCCCGGAAGCCCATCAGCCGCATCTTGGCGCGCATCTCCACCCAGTGGTACACTGCGGGGGCGGGGCCTGGCCTCAGGGGGCGTGGTCAGGGCCCCAGGGGCGGGGACAGAGCCGGGGGTGTGGCCAGAGCCCATGGGGTGGGACCAGAACCCCCCCCCCCCCAGACATGGCCAGAGCCTATGGGGGCATGATTATGGTAATTGGGGGCGTGGTTAGAGCCCTTCAGGGGCGTGGTCAGAGCCCCAGGGGCGTGGTCAGAGCCCCAGGGGCAGGGCCAGAGCCCATGGGGTGGGACCAGAGCCCCCCACCAGCCATGGACAGAGCCAACGGGGGCATGATTATCACCCTCGGGAGGCGTGGCCAAGGTTAAGGGGCGTGGCCATAGCCACCAAGGGGCGTGGCCTGAGCCGGGGGTGTGGCCAGAGCCCATGGGGCGGGGCCAGAGCCCCCCCCAGCCATGGCCAGAGCCAATGGGGGCACAATTGTGGCCCTCGGGAGGCGTGTCCAGAGACCCAGGGGCGTGGCCAGAGCCAGGGGGCGTGGTCAAAGCCTCGGGGGCGTGTCCAGAGCCCCTGGGGTGCGGTCAGAGGCTGCGGGGCGTGGCCAGAGCGCGCCGGGGGCGTGGCCAGAGCGCGCCGGGGGCGTGGCCAGAGCGCGCCAGGGGCGTGGCCAGAGCGCGCCGGGGGCGTGGCCACATGCCGGGGGGGGCGTGGCCAGGTCTCCCGCGGGCCTATCCAGCGCCTGTGGGGGTGTGGCCGGGGCCCCAGGGGGCGGGGCCAGCGGGCCCCGTGTCTCCTTCCCGGTGCCCCGGGGTCACCCCACGGGGCCATTTCCGGCCTGTCCCGCCCTCCACGGGCCCCACCCCGGCCCGGTGTCCCCCCCAGCGGGTTCCCCCCCCCGTCCCGTGTCCCCCCTCTCTCCTGGTGTCCCCCCCGCATCCCAGTGTCCCCCCACCCTTCCCAGTGTGTCCCCCCCATCCCAGTGCCCCCCCCCTCCGTGCTCCCTTCCCTCTCTCGGGCTCTCCCCCCTCTCAGTGTCCCCCTCCCCGTCCCGGTACCCCCCACCCCGGGTTCCCCCTCCCTCTCCCGCTGTCCCCCCCTATCCCAGTGCCCCCCATCCCAGTGCACCCCCCAGGGGCTGCCCCCCGGGTTCCCCCCACCTCTCCCCGTCCGTCCCCCCGCCCGGGCTCCTCCCCCCGTGTCCCCCACCCCATCCCAGTGCACCCCCTTCCCCGCTGCCCCCCTCGTCCCGGTTCCCCCCCCACGGGCTCCACCTCTCCCGTCCCCCCCGTCTCCCATTGTTCCCCCCCGGGCTTCCCCCCCCGGTCCCCCCCCACCCCCCGGGCTTCTCCCCCCGCGCTCCCCCCTCCATCCCAGTGCCCCCCACCGGGTTCCCCCCCCCATCCCGGTCCCCCCCCCCCCCCAGGCTCCTCCCCCCGCCCCTCTCCGGTCCCCCCCCCAGGCTCCTCCCCCCGCCCCTGTCCCGGTCCCCCCCCCTGTCCCCGTCCCCGTCCCCCCCCGTGTCTCACGCTGGGCGGGGGGCAGACACACGTGGGCCCGGAAGAAGGGGCTGGCGCGCGCCGCCGCCTTGATCCGCGCCGCCAGGGGGCGGCTCAGCTGCCGCGCGCCCAGCGTCACCAGCTTGGCCAGCGGGAACGCGCCCGCCACCATCCCGCGCGCCGCGCCGACGTCACCCGCCGCGCCGCGCCGTGGGGGGGGCGTGGTCTGGAAGGGGGGCGTGGCCTTGGAGGTGGGCGTGGCCTGTGAGGCGCTGTGGGCGTGGTTTTTTGTGGAGGGGGCGTGGCCGCGCGCTGGACACGCCCACCCGGCGGCGGGAGGGAGGAGCCCGCGGGGAGGCGCTGGGGGCGCAGCGCGAGCGCGGCCCCCCCCCCTCAACTGGGTGAGAGTGGAGCGGCCGGGGGGGGGGGCGGGAGGGGTCTGGGGGACCCCGCAGCCCCATGGGGACCCCCAAACCCCCCTGGGGGACCTTGGGGCACCCTGGGGGACCCCACAGCCCCCCCCGGGGGACCTTGGGGCACCCTGGGGGACCCCAGAGCCCCCCCTGAGTCACCCCACAGCCCCCTGGGGGACCCTACAGCCCCCTGGGTGACCCCACAGCCCCCCCGGGGGGACCTTGGGGCACCCTGGGGGACTCTGAAGCCCCCCTGGAGACCCCGCAGCCCCATGGGGACCCCAAAATCCCCCTGGGGGACCTTGGGGCACCCTGGGGGACCCCACAGCCCCCCTGAGTCACCCTGAAGCCCCCCTGGGGACCCCACAGCCCCCCCTGGGGGACCCTGAAGCCCCCCCGGGGGGACCTTGGGGGACCCTGGGGGACCCTGAAACCCTCCTGGGGGACCCCATAGCCCCATGGGGACCCCACAGCCCCCCTGGGGGACCCCACAGCCCCCTCTGGGTGACCCTACAACCCCCTGGGGGACCTTGGGGCACCCTGGAGGACCCCACAGCCCCCCCTGAGTCACCCTAAAGCCCCCCTGGGGACCCCACAGCCCCCCCTGGGTGACCCTACAGCCCCCCTGGGACCCCGCAGCCCCATGGGGACCCCACAGCCCCCCCTCAGGTGACCCCACAGCCTCCCCCGCTGACCTTGGGGTGCCCCTGGGTGACACTGGGGCACCCTGAGTGACCCTGAAGCCCCCCCGGGTGACACTGGAGAGGCCCCGGGTGACCCCACAGGCCCCCGGTAACCCCCCCGCCCCCCACCCAGGCAAAGCTGGAGCCCCACGGGTGACCCTGGACCACCCCCACTGACCCTGGACCCCCCCCCAGGTAACCCAGAACCCCTCCCCGGTGACCCTGGACCCCTCTGGGTGACCCTGGACCCCCCCCAGGTAACCCCAGACCCCCCCCCCACTGACCCTGGACCCCTCTGGGTGACCCTGGACCCCCCCCCCAGGTAACCCCAGACCCCCCCCCACTGACCCTGGACCCCTCTGGGTGACCCTGGACCCCCCCCCAGGTAACCCCAGACCCCCCCCACTGACCCTGGACCCCTCTGGGTGACCCTGGACCCCCCCCAGGTAACGCAGACCCCCCCCCCGGTGACCCTGGGCCCCCCCCAGGTAACCCCAGACCCCCCCCCACTGACCCTGGACCCCCCCCGCTGACCCTGGACACCCCCCAGGTAACCCAGACCCCCCCCCGTGTGACCCTGGACCCCTCTGGGTGACCCTGGACCCCCCCAGGTAACCCAGACCCCCCCCGTGTGACCCTGGACCCCTCTGGGCGACCCTGGACCCCCCCCCAGGTAACCCCAGACCCCCCCCGGGTGACCCTGGGCCCCCCCCAGGTAACCCTGGACGCCCCCCGGGTGACCCTGGACCCCTCTGGGTGACCCTGGACCCCCCCCCGGCTGCCACCGCCCCCCCCCCCGTGTCACGGCGGGACGCGCGGGACCCCCCCCGGTTCCCCCCCCCGGCGCCCTGCGTGGGGCTCCACGTGCCTCCCGGCTCACGTTGCTCCGGCTGAGACCCCCCACGGTGCCCCCCCCGCCCCCCCCACTCCACCCCCACCCCCCCCCTGCCCCCGCCCCTCGCGGGGGCGGCGCCACCGGAGCCGGTACCGGTGCCCCGAGGGTGACGGAGCCTCGTGCGGAGCCGGTACCGGGGACCCCGGGGGGGGGCAGGGGGGGGGGCTCAGCCGGGGGGGGGGGGGCAAGGGGTAGGGGGACACAGACACGCGTGGGAGGGGGGGACACACCGGGGGGGGGGGCACACCGGGGGGGGGGGGGGCACATCAGCATCACCGGGGGGGGGATTAGGGGAGGGGGGGGCACGGGGGGGGGGGGGTTGTGGGACATGGGGGGGGGTCAGAGGGACACGGGGGGGACACCCCGAGGTGCTACTGGGGGGATGGGGGGGGCACAGGGGTCCCCACGGGTGTTGTTGGGGCTGGGGGGGGGGAGTGTGTCCCCCCCACAGCCGGTGATTTGGGGGGGGGTCCCTGGGACCATCCCCCCCCCCCACCCTCCCCCCATTTGGGTGCCACCCGCAGCTCCCTGGTAACGGGGACGTCACGGGGGGGGGTGGCACTGGGAAGGGGGGGGGGGGGCGTGACACCCATCCCCCACCCCCCCACCCCATCCCGTGTGTCCCCCCCCCCCACAGGGACACGACGTCAGCAGCAGCATCATGGGCCCCCCCCTGCTCAGCCGGGTCCTACGTGGGGCAGAGGTGAGACCCCCCCCCCCTCCCCACCCCTGGAACCCCCCCCAAACATCCCCCCCCACACACACCCCTGGGACACCCCCACCCCCAGGGACCCCCCCCCCCTCAGTATCACGCCTGGGGTGGGGACATGGTGGCACCATCGGGGTGGCCCCATGGTGGGGGTCCCATGGTGGGGGTCCCATGGTGGGGGTCCCATCGGGGGGTCCCATGGTGGGGGTCCCATGTTTGGGTCCCATGTGGGTGGCCCATGGTAGGGGTCCCATTGGGGTGGCCCCATCGGGGGGTCCCCATGGTGGGGGTCCCATGGTGGGTGTCCCATGGTGGGTGTCCCATGGTGGGGGGTCCCATCGGGGTGTCCCCATGGTGGGTGTCCCCATGGTGGGGGTCCCCATGGTGGGGGTCCCATGGTGGGGGTCCCATGGGGGTGGCTCTATGGGGGTGTCCCCATGGTGGCGGTCTCATGGTGGGGGTCCCATGGTGGGGTTCCCATGGTGGGTGTCCCATGGTGGGGGTCCCATGGGGATGGCCCCATGGTGGGGGTCTCATGGGGGTGGTCCCATGGGGGTGTCCCCATGGTGGGGTCCCATGGTGGGGTCCCATGGGGGGGGTCCCATGGTGGGGGTCCCATGGTGGGTGTCCCCATGGTGGGGGTCCCATGGTGGGGGTCCCATTGGGGTGTCCCTATGGTGGGGGTCCCATGGTGGGGGGTCCCATCAGGGGTTCCCCATGGTGGGGGTCCCATCAGGGTGTCCCCATGGTGGGGTTCCCATGGTGGGGGTCCCATGGTGGGGTCCCATGGTGGGGGTCCCATTGGGGGTTCCCCATGGTGGGGGTCCCATGGTGGGGGTCCCATGGTGGGGGTCCCATGGTGGGATCCCCATGGTGGGGGTCCCATGGTGGGGGTCCCATTGGGGTGTCCCTATGGTGGGGGTCCCATGGTGGGGGGTCCCATCAGGGGTTCCCCATGGTGGGGGTCCCATCAGGGTGTCCCCATGGTGGGGGTCCTATGGAGGTGGCTCTATGGGGGTGTCCCCATGGTGGGGTTCCCATGGTGGGGTTCCCATGGTGGGTGTCCCATGGTGGGGGTCCCCTGGTGGGGGTCCCATGGTGGGGGTCCCATGGGGGTGGCTCTATGGGGGTGTCCCCATGGTGGGGGTCCCATGGTGGGGGTCCCATTGGGGTGGCCCCATGGGGGTGTCCCCATGGTGGGGGTCTCATGGTGGGGGTCCCATGGTGGGGGTCCCATGGGGGTGGTCCCATGGGGGTGTCCCCATGGTGGGGTCCCATGGTGGGGGTCCCATGGTGGGGGTCCCATGGTGAGGGTCCCATGGTGGGGGTCCCCATGGGGGTGGCTCTATGGGGGTGACCCCATTGGGGTGTCCCCATGGTGAGGGTCCCATGTTGGGGTTCCCATGGTGGGTGTCCCCATGGTGGGGTTCCCATGGTGGGGGTCCCATGGGGGTGTCCCCACGGTGGGGTTCCCATGGTGGGGTCCCATGGTGGGGGTCCCATGGTGGGGGTCCCATTGGGGTGTCCCTATGGTGGGGGTCCCATGGTGGGGGGTCCCATCAGGGGTTCCCCATGGTGGGGGTCCCATCAGGGTGTCCCCATGGTGGGGGTCCCATGGAGGTGGCTCTATGGGGGTGTCCCCATGGTGGGTGTCCCATGGTGGGGGTCCCATGGTGGGGGTCCAATGGTGGGGGGTCCCATCGGGGGTTCCCCATGGTGGGGGTCCCATGATGGGGTTCCCATGGGGGTGGCTCTATGGGGGTGTCCCAATGGTGGGGGTCCCACGAGGGTGTCCCCACGGTGACATCCCCCCACCCCCCCCCAGGAGCGCTCTGCGCAGGCCACGCTGGCGGCCTGGCAGCGGTACCGCCGCGCCTGCGAGCTGCGCCTGCGCCTCGACCCCCCGGCTGCCGGTGAGTGGGGACGGGCTGGGGACCCCTCGGGGGGCACCCTCACCCCCCCTCACCCCATTAACCCCCCCCAAGGACCCGTCTGCAACCGCACCTTTGACATGTACGCGTGCTGGGGCGACGCGGCGCCCAACACGACGCTGAGCGTTCCCTGCCCCTGGTACCTGCCCTGGCACCACCGAGGTAACCCCGGGCTGGGGGTGGGGGTCCGGGGGTGCCCCCCACCCTTGGGTGCCCCCCAGTGACGCCCCGGGTGTGTGTGGGGGGTGCTCAGTGCAGGGCGGGGTGGTGACGCGGCGCTGCGGCCCCGAGGGGCGCTGGGTGACGGACGCGACGGGGCGGCCGTGGCTCGACCACTCCCAGTGCGACGACGGCGGCGCCACCCCGGAGCCGCCGCTGCAGGTCTGGGGTGGGGGGTGGGGACACACAGGGCGCGGTGTGAGGTCATGGGGCGTGGTGTGAGGTCATGTGGTGTGACATCATGTGGTGTGACGTCATGTGGCGCGGTGTGACGTCACGTGATGTGACGTCATGTGGTGTGGTGTGACGTCATGGCGTGTGATGTCATGGCGTGGTGTGACATCATGTGGTGTGGTGTGACGTCATGGCGTGTGATGTCATGGCGTGGTGTGACATCATGTGGTGTGATGTCATGTGGTGTGGTGTGATGTCATGTGGTGTGATGTCATGTGACGTGACGTCATGTGGCGTGGTGTGACGTCACATGGCGTGGGGTGATGCCCATCCCGCCCCACACGGGTCCCTGTCCCACCCATCCCGCCCCACACGGGTCCCATCCCACCCCACGGGTCCCATCCCGCCCCACACGGTTCCCATCCTGCCCCACACAGTTCCCATCCTGCCCCACACGGGTCCCATCCCGCCCCACATGGTGCCAATCCCGCCCATCCTGCCCCACACGGTGCCCATCCTGCCCATCCTGCCCCACACGGGCCCCGTCCTGCCCCACACGGTTCCCATCCTGCCCCACACGGGTCCCATCCCGCCCCACACAGTTCCCATCCCGCCCCACACGGGTCCCATCCTGCCCCACACGGTGCCCGTCCCGCCCCACATGGTGCCCATCCCGCCCATCCTGCCCCACACGGGTCCCATCCCACCCCACACGGTGCCCGTCCCACCCCACACATGTCCCATCCCGCCCATCCCACCCCACACGTGTCCCATCCCGCCCATCCCACCCCACACGGTGCCCATCCTGCCCCACACAGTTCCCATCCCGCCCCACACGGTTCCCATCCTGCCCCACATGGGCCCCGTCCTGCCCCACACGGGTCCCATCCCGCCCCACATGGTTCCCATCCCACCCCACACAGGTCCCATCCCACCCCACACAGTTCCCGTTCCGCCCCACACAGTTCCCGTTCCGCCCCACACGGGTCCCATCCCGCCCCACACGGGTCCCATCCTGCCCCACACGGTTCCCATCCCGCCCCACATGGGTCCCATCCCGCCCATCCTGCCCCACACGGTTCCCATCCCGCCCCACATGGGTCCCATCCCGCCCATCCCGCCCCACACGGGTCCCATCCCGCCCCACACGGTGCCCATCCCACCCATCCCGCCCCACACGGGTCCCATCCCGCCCCACACGGTGCCCATCCCACCCATCCTGCCCCACACGGGTCCCATCCCACCCCACACGGGTCCCATCCTGCCCCACATGGTGCCCATCCCGCCCATCCTGCCCCACACGGGTCCCATCCCATCCCACACGGTGTCTGTCCCACCCCACACGGGTCCCATCCCACCCCACACGGGTCCCATCCCTCCCCACATCGGTCCCATCCCACCCCACACGGGCCCTGTCCTGCCCCACACGGTTCCCATCCCGCCCCACACGGTGTCTGTCCCACCCCACACGGTTCCCATCCCACCCCATACGGGTCCCATCCTGCCCCACATGGGTCCCATCCCGCCCCACACGCTGCCCGTCCCGCCCCACATGGTGCCATTCCCGCCCATCCTGCCCCACACGGTGTCTGTCCCACCCCACACGGGTCCCATCCTGCCCCACACGGGTCCCATCCCGCCCATCCTGCCCCACACACTGCCCGTCCCGCCCCACACGGGTCCCATCCCGCCCCACACGGTGCCCATCCTGCCCCACACGGTGCCCATCCCGCCCCACCCCACACGGTGCCCATCCCGCCCATCCCGCCCCACATGGTGCCCATCCCACCCCACACGGTGCCCATCCCACCCCACATGGTTCCCATCCCGCCCCACACGGTGCCCATCCCACCCATCCCGCTCCACACGTGTCCCATCCCGCCCCACACGGTTCCCATCCTGCCCCACACGGTGCCCATCCCACCCCACACGTGTCCCATCCCGCCCCACACGGTTCCCATCCTGCCCCACACGGTGCCCATCCCGCCCCACACGGGTCCCATCCTGCCCCACACGGTGCCCATCCCGCCCATCCCACCCCACACGGTGCCCGTCCCGCCCATCCCGCCCCACACGGGTCCCATCCCGCCCCACACGGGTCCCATCCCGCCCCACACGGTGCCAGACGTGGCTGCTGGATCGGTTCCGCCTCCTCTACACCGTGGGCTACTCCCTGTCGCTGGTCGCGCTGGTGGCGGCGCTGCTGCTGCTGCTGCTCTGCAGGTGGGCGCCGCGCGGGCCGGGGGCACCCTGGGGTGCTGGGACCCCCCCCTGGGGTGCTGGGACCCCTCCCCGGGGTGCTGGGACCCCCACACGTTGGTTTTTGGG
>NW_028168389.1:12500-15660 GCF_964237585.1 Gallinula chloropus
GGGGTGAGACCCCCTGTACCCCCCCTGCATCCCCCTGCATCCCCCTGCATCCCCCTGCATCCCCCTGCATCCCCCTGCATCCCCCTGCCCGCCTTCCTGCTGCTGGGATGGGGTGAGACCCCCCCTGAGACCCCCCTGTGACCCCCTGCATCCCCCTGCCCGCCTTCCTGCTGCTGGGATGGGGTGAGACCCCCCCCCCCCTGCAACCCCCTGCACCCCCAGACCCCCCCACACACAGCCCCTGCCCGCCTTCCTGCTGCTGGGCTGGGGTGAGACCCCCCTGAGACCCCCCTGTGACCCCCCTGCATCCCCCTGCCCGCCTTCCTGCTGCTGGGCTGGGGTGAGACCCCCCCCCGAGCCCCCCTGTGACCCCCCTGAGCCCCCCTGCATCCCCCTGCCCGCCTTCCTGCTGCTGGGATGGGGTGAGACCCCCCCTGAGACCCCCCAGACCCCCCCCTGCATCCCCCTGCATCCCCCTGCCCGCCTTCCTGCTGCTGGGATGGGGTGAGACCCCCCCCCTGAGCCCCCCCTGTGCCCCCCCTGCATCCCCCTGCATCCCCCTGCCCGCCTTCCTGCTGCTGGGCTGGGGTGAGACCCCCCCTGAGACCCCCTGTGACCCCCCTGCATCCCCCTGCATCCCCCTGCATTCCCCTGCATCCCCCTGCCCGCCTTCCTGCTGCTGGGATGGGGTGAGACCCCCCCTGAGACCCCCCCTGCATCCCCCTGCATCCCCCTGCATCCCCCTGCCCGCCTTCCTGCTGCTGGGATGGGGTGAGACCCCCCCCTGAGCCCCCAGACCCCCACACACACACCCCCTGCCCGCCTTCCTGCTGCTGGGATGGGGTGAGACCCCCCCTGAGACCCCCTGTTACCCCCCTGCACCCCCCACACCCCCCTGCCCGCCTTCCTGCTGCTGGGCTGGGGTGAGACCCCCCCCTGAGACCCCAGACCCCCCCACACCCCCCCCCGTGACCCCTGTGCCCCCCGTGTCCCCCCCAGGAGCCCCCTGTGCCCCCCTCCCCCCGTGACCCCTGTGCCCCCCCCGTGTCCCCCCCAGGAGCCCCCCGTGACCCCTGTGCCCCCCCGTGTCCCCCCCCAGGAGCCCCCCTGTGCCCCCCCCATGACCCCTGTGCCCCCCCGTGTCCCCCCAGGAGCCCCCCTGTGCCCCCCCCCCGTGACCCCTGTGCCCCGTGTCCCCCCCAGGAGCCCCCCTGTGCCCCCCTCCCCCCGTGACCCCTGTGCCCCCCCCGTGTCCCCCCCAGGAGCCCCCCCCCTGTTCCCCCCCATGACCGCTGTGCCCCCCCCATGACCCCTGTGCCCCCCCCGTGTCCCCCCCAGGAGCCCCCCTGTGCCCCCCCCGTGACCCCTGTGCCCCCCCGTGTCCCCCCCAGGAGCCCCCCCCGTTCCCCCCCATGACCCCTGTGCCCCCCCGTGACCCCTGTGCCCCCCCCCGTGTCCCCCCCAGGGGCCCCCCTGCTCTTCGTGGTGCCCTGGGTGGTGCTGAGGCACCTCTACGAGAACGAGGGGTGAGCAGCACGGGGGGGGATGGGGGGTGGGGGGGGCAACCCCACTTATTACCCCCCTTGACCCCCACCACACCCCCCACCGCACCCCCAGACCCCTCTTTGCCCCCCACCGACCCCCATTGCCCCCCCATCAACCCCCCCACCGCACCCCACAGAGCCCCCAGTGCCCCTCGACCCCCCCCAACCCCCCTTGCGCCCTCTATTCCCCCCCCATCCCCCCCCATCCCCCCTCCCATTTGCCCCCCCCAGCACCCCCACCCCGCTGACAGGGCCCCCCAGGGACTCCCCCTCCCAGATATGGGGACCCGCTTAGGACCCCCCCCAGTGACCGGGACCCCCCCCAGGGACCCTCTGATCCACCCCCCTCAGTGATGACACCCCCCAGGCCCCCCCCAGTGACAGAGACAGGGACACCCCCCAGTGACGGGACCCCCCCCAGTGATGAGACCCCCTCAGTGATGGGAGCCCCCCCAAGGCCCCCCCCCAGTGACAGGGACAGGGACCCCCCCCCCCAGTGACGGGACCCCCCCCAGGCCCCCCCCAGTGACAGGGACCCCCCTCCCAGGACCCCCCTCGGTGACAGGGACAGGGACCCCCCCCAGTGACAGGGACCCCCCCACAGACACCCCCTCCCAGTGACAGGGACCCCCCCCAGCCCCCCCGTGCCGGGCCCCCCCCAGGTGCTGGGAGCGGAACGAGAAGGCGGCCGTCTGGTGGATCATCCGCTGCCCCATCCTGGCGGCCGTGGCGGTGGGTGACGGGGGGGCCCTGATGACGTCACACCCCCAGCGTGACGTCACACACACACACCCTGGTGGCCGTGGCAGTGGGTGGCACGGGGGGGGGGGCCCTGATGACGTCACACCCCCAGCGTGACATCACACACACACCCTGGCAGTGGGTGGCACGGGGGGGGCCTGATGACGTCACACCCCCAGCGTGACGTCACACACACACCCCCCCTGGTGGCCGTGGCGGTGGGTGATGGGGGGGGGGCCCTGATGATGTCACACCCCCCTGGTGTGACGTCATACCCCCCCCCCCCCGGTGGTGGGTGGCACGGGGGGAGGGGGCCCTGATCACGTCACACCCCCCTGGCGTGACGTCACACACACACCCCCTCTGGCGGCCGTGGCGGTGGGTGGCACGGGGGGGGGGCCTGATGACGTCACAGCCCCTGGTGTGACGTCACACCCCCATCCTGGTGGCCGTGGCGGTGGGTGACACAGGGGGTCTGGGGGGTCCCTAACTGGGGTGGTGTGTGTGTGTGTGGGGGGGGGGGGTCCCTGCTGACATCACACCCCTGGTGTGACGTCACACCCCCCTGGTATGACGTCACATCCCCCCCCTGGTGGCCATGGCGGTGAATGACACGGGGGGTCTGGGGGGGAGGGGCCGGGGGGGGGTGTGTCCCTAACCGGGGTGGGAGGGTGTATGTGTGTGTGTGTGTGGGGGGGGTGGGGTCCCTGCTGACGTCACCCCCCCGGCGTGACGTCACACCCCCCCCCCCCCAGGTGAACTTCGTGGTGTTCGTGCGCATCGTCCGCATCCTGGGGGCCAAAGTGCGCGCGCGGCAGGTGACGCGCGGGGACACGCGGCTCAGGTGGGCGCGCAGGGGGGGCCGGGGGGGGTCC
>NW_028168388.1:17500-24323 GCF_964237585.1 Gallinula chloropus
CTCCATTTGGGTCTGGGGGCTTTCGTTGGGCCGGGAACCTGGGAGGTACCTGCCCGGTTGCAGGTCGCGGCCCGAGAAGCACTCTCCGGCCAACGTGCCCAACGTCCAGCGACTGCTCCCAAAGCGAAGGAGCCAGGACCCAAAGACCTAGCTGGCCTGAAGGGGCCCCAGGGGGCCCCCAAGCAGCCCCTCTCCATTTGGGTCTGGGGGCTTTCGTTGGGCCGGGAACCTGGGAGGTACCTGCCCGGTTGCAGGTCGCGGCCCGAGAAGCACTCTCCGGCCAACGTGCCCAACGTCCAGCGACTGCTCCCAAAGCGAAGGAGCCAGGACCCAAAGACCTAGCTGGCCTGAAGGGGCCCCAGGGGGCCCCCAAGCAGCCCCTCTCCATTTGGGTCTGGGGGCTTTCGTTGGGCCGGGAACCTGGGAGGTACCTGCCCGGTTGCAGGTCGCGGCCCGAGAAGCACTCTCCGGCCAACGTGCCAAACGTCCAGCGACTGCTCCCAAAGCGAAGGAGCCAGGACCCAAAGACCTAGCTGGCCTGAAGGGGCCCCAGGGGGCCCCCAAGCAGCTCCTCTCCATTTGGGTCTGGGGGCTTTCGTTGGGCCGGGAACCTGGGAGGTACCTGCCCGGTTGCAGGTCGCGGCCCGAGAAGCACTCTCTGGCCAACGTGCCGAACGTCCAGCGACTGCTCCCAAAGCGAAGGAGCCAGGACCCAAAGACCTAGCTGGCCTGAAGGGGCCCCAGGGGGCCCCCAAGCAGCCCCTCTCCATTTGGGTCTGGGGGCTTTCGTTGGGCCGGGAACCTGGGAGGTACCTGCCCGGTTGATGGTCGCGGCCCGAGAAGCACTCTCCGGCCAACGTGCCAAACGTCCAGCGACTGCTCCCAAAGCGAAGGAGCCAGGACCCAAAGACCTAGCTGGCCTGAAGGGGCCCCAGGGGGCCCCCAAGCAGCCCCTCTCCATTTGGGTCTGGGGGCTTTCGTTGGGCCGGGAACCTGGGAGGTACCTGCCCGGTTGCAGGTCGCGGCCCGAGAAGCACTCTCCGGCCAACGTGCCAAACGTCCAGCGACTGCTCCCAAAGCGAAGGAGCCAGGACCCAAAGACCTAGCTGGCCTGAAGGGGCCCCAGGGGGCCCCCAAGCAGCCCCTCTCCATTTGGGTCTGGGGGCTTTCGTTGGGCCGGGAACCTGGGAGGTACCTGCCCGGTTGCAGGTCGCGGCCCGAGAAGCACTCTCCGGCCAACGTGCCAAACGTCCAGCGACTGCTCCCAAAGCGAAGGAGCCAGGACCCAAAGACCTAGCTGGCCTGAAGGGGCCCCAGGGGGCCCCCAAGCAGCCCCTCTCCATTTGGGTCTGGGGGCTTTCGTTGGGCCGGGAACCTGGGAGGTACCTGCCCGGTTGCAGGTCGCGGCCCGAGAAGCACTCTCCGGCCAACGTGCCAAACGTCCAGCGACTGCTCCCAAAGCGAAGGAGCCAGGACCCAAAGACCTAGCTGG
The DNA here is from genome assembly GCF_964237585.1 of Gallinula chloropus. Taxonomy (NCBI): domain Eukaryota; kingdom Metazoa; phylum Chordata; class Aves; order Gruiformes; family Rallidae; genus Gallinula; species Gallinula chloropus. The sequence goes on from NW_028168388.1 coordinate 18,993, forward strand.
CCTGAAGGGGCCCCAGGGGGCCCCCAAGCAGCCCCTCTCCATTTGGGTCTGGGGGCTTTCGTTGGGCCGGGAACCTGGGAGGTAACTGCCCGGTTGCAGGTCGCGGCCCGAGAAGCACTCTCCGGCCAACGTGCCAAACGTCCAGCGACTGCTCCCAAAGCGAAGGAGCCAGGACCCAAAGACCTAGCTGGCCTGAAGGGGCCCCAGGGGGCCCCCAAGCAGCCCCTCTCCATTTGGGTCTGGGGGCTTTCGTTGGGCCGGGAACCTGGGAGGTACCTGCCCGGTTGCAGGTCGCGGCCCGAGAAGCACTCTCCGGCCAACGTGCCCAACGTCCAGCGACTGCTCCCAAAGCGAAGCAGCCAGGACCCAAAGACCTAGCTGGCCTGAAGGGGCCCCAGGGGGCCCCCAAGCAGCCCCTCTCCATTTGGGTCTGGGGGCTTTCGTTGGGCCGGGAACCTGGGAGGTACCTGCCCGGTTGCAGGTCGCGGCCCGAGAAGCACTCTCCGGCCAACGTGCCAAACGTCCAGCGACTGCTCCCAAAGCGAAGGAGCCAGGACCCAAAGACCTAGCTGGCCTGAAGGGGCCCCAGGGGGCCCCCAAGCAGCTCCTCTCCATTTGGGTCTGGGGGCTTTCGTTGGGCCGGGAACCTGGGAGGTACCTGCCCGGTTGCAGGTCGCGGCCCGAGAAGCACGCTCCGGCCAACGTGCCGAACGTCCAGCGACTGCTCCCAAAGCGAAGGAGCCAGGACCCAAAGACCTAGCTGGCCTGAAGGGGCCCCAGGGGGCCCCCAAGCAGCCCCTCTCCATTTGGGTCTGGGGGCTTTCGTTGGGCCGGGAACCTGGGAGGTACCTGCCCGGTTGCAGGTCGCGGCCCGAGAAGCACTCTCCGGCCAACGTGCCAAACGTCCAGCGACTGCTCCCAAAGCGAAGGAGCCAGGACCCAAAGACCTAGCTGGCCTGAAGGGGCCCCAGGGGGCCCCCAAGCAGCCCCTCTCCATTTGGGTCTGGGGGCTTTCGTTGGGCCGGGAACCTGGGAGGTACCTGCCCGGTTGCAGGTCGCGGCCCGAGAAGCACTCTCCGGCCAACGTGCCAAACGTCCAGCGACTGCTCCCAAAGCGAAGGAGCCAGGACCCAAAGACCTAGCTGGCCTGAAGGGGCCCCAGGGGGCCCCCAAGCAGCCCCTCTCCATTTGGGTCTGGGGGCTTTCGTTGGGCCGGGAACCTGGGAGGTACCTGCCCGGTTGCAGGTCGCGGCCCGAGAAGCACTCTCCGGCCAACGTGCCCAACGTCCAGCGACTGCTCCCAAAGCGAAGGAGCCAGGACCCAAAGACCTAGCTGGCCTGAAAGGGCCCCAGGGGGCCCCCAAGCAGCCCCTCTCCATTTGGGTCTGGGGGCTTTCGTTGGGCCGGGAACCTGGGAGGTACCTGCCCGGTTGCAGGTCGCGGCCCGAGAAGTACTCTCCGGCCAACGTGCCAAACGTCCAGCGACTGCTCCCAAAGCGAAGGAGCCAGGACCCAAAGACCTAGCTGGCCTGAAGGGGCCCCAGGGGGCCCCCAAGCAGCCCCTCTCCATTTGGGTCTGGGGGCTTTCGTTGGGCCGGGAACCTGGGAGGTACCTGCCCGGTTGCAGGTCGCGGCCCGAGAAGCACTCTCCGGCCAACGTGCCGAACGTCCAGCGACTGCTCCCAAAGCGAAGGAGCCAGGACCCAAAGACCTAGCTGGCCTGAAGGGGCCCCAGGGGGCCCCCAAGCAGCCCCTCTCCATTTGGGTCTGGGGGCTTTCGTTGGGCCGGGAACCTGGGAGGTACCTGCCCGGTTGCAGGTCGCGGCCCGAGAAGCACTCTCCGGCCAACGTGCCAAACGTCCAGCGACTGCTCCCAAAGCGAAGGAGCCAGGACCCAAAGACCTAGCTGGCCTGAAGGGGCCCCAGGGGGCCCCCAAGCAGCCCCTCTCCATTTGGGTCTGGGGGCTTTCGTTGGGCCGGGAACCTGGGAGGTACCTGCCCGGTTGCAGGTCGCGGCCCGAGAAGCACTCTCCGGCCAACGTGCCAAACGTCCAGCGACTGCTCCCAAAGCGAAGCAGCCAGGACCCAAAGACCTAGCTGGCCTGAAGGGGCCCCAGGGGGCCCCCAAGCAGCCCCTCTCCATTTGGGTCTGGGGGCTTTCGTTGGGCCGGGAACCTGGGAGGTACCTGCCCGGTTGCAGGTCGCGGCCCGAGAAGCACTCTCCGGCCAACGTGCCAAACGTCCAGCGACTGCTCCCAAAGCGAAGGAGCCAGGACCCAAAGACCTAGCTGGCCTGAAGGGGCCCCAGGGGGCCCCCAAGCAGCCCCTCTCCATTTGGGTCTGGGGGCTTTCGTTGGGCCGGGAACCTGGGAGGTACCTGCCCGGTTGCAGGTCGCGGCCCGAGAAGCACTCTCCGGCCAACGTGCCAAACGTCCAGCGACTGCTCCCAAAGCGAAGGAGCCAGGACCCAAAGACCTAGCTGGCCTGAAGGGGCCCCAGGGGGCCTCCAAGCAGCCCCTCTCCATTTGAGTCTGGGGGCTTTCGTTGGGCCGGGAACCTGGGAGGTACCTGCCCGGTTGCAGGTCGCGGCCCGAGAAGCACTCTCCGGCCAACGTGCCAAACGTCCAGCGACTGCTCCCAAAGCGAAGGAGCCAGGACCCAAAGACCTAGCTGGCCTGAAGGGGCCCCAGGGGGCCCCCAAGCAGCCCCTCTCCATTTGGGTCTGGGGGCTTTCCGTTGGGCCGGGAACCTGGGAGGTACCTGCCCGGTTGCAGGTCGCGGCCCGAGAAGCACTCTCCGGCCAACGTGCCAAACGTCCAGCGACTGCTCCCAAAGCGAAGGAGCCAGGACCCAAAGACCTAGCTGGCCTGAAGGGGCCCCAGGGGGCCCCCAAGCAGCCCCTCTCCATTTGGGTCTGGGGGCTTTCGTTGGGCCGGGAACCTGGGAGGTACCTGCCCGGTTGCAGGTCGCGGCCCGAGAAGCACTCTCCGGCCAACGTGCCAAACGTCCAGCGACTGCTCCCAAAGCGAAGGAGCCAGGACCCAAAGACCTAGCTGGCCTGAAGGGGCCCCAGGGGGCCCCCAAGCAGCCCCTCTCCATTTGGGTCTGGGGGCTTTCGTTGGGCCGGGAACCTGGGAGGTACCTGCCCGGTTGCAGGTCGCGGCCCGAGAAGCACTCTCCGGCCAACGTGCCAAACGTCCATACGACTGCTCCAAAGCAAAGGAGCCAGGACCCAAAGACCTAGCTGGCCTGAAGGGGCCCCAGGGGGCCCCAAGCAGCCCTCTCCATTTGGGTCTGGGGCTTTCGTTGGGCCGGGAACCTGGGGGTACCTGCCCGGTTGCAGGTCGCGGCCCGAGAAGCACTCTCCGGCCAACGTGCCAAACGTCCTCCAGCGACTGCTCCCAAAGCGAAGGAGCCAGGACCCAAAGACCTAGCTGGCCTGAAGGGGCCCCAGGGGGCCCCCAAGCAGCTCCTCTCCATTTGGGTCTGGGGGCTTTCGTTGGGCCGGGAACCTGGGAGGTACCTGCCCGGTTGCAGGTCGTGGCCCGAGAAGCACTCTCCGGCCAACGTGCCGAACGTCCAGCGACTGCTCCCAAAGCGAAGGAGCCAGGACCCAAAGACCTAGCTGGCCTGAAGGGGCCCCAGGGGGCCCCCAAGCAGGCCCTCTCCATTTGGGTCTGGGGGCTTTCGTTGGGCCGGGAACCTGGGAGGTACCTGCCCGGTTGCAGGTCGCGGCCCGAGAAGCACTCTCCGGCCAACGTGCCAAACGTCCAGCGACTGCTCCCAAAGCGAAGGAGCCAGGACCCAAAGACCTAGCTGGCCTGAAGGGGCCCCAGGGGGCCCCCAAGCAGCCCCTCTCCATTTGGGTCTGGGGGCTTTCGTTGGGCCGGGAACCTGGGAGGTACCTGCCCGGTTGCAGGTCGCGGCCCGAGAAGCACTCTCCGGCCAACGTGCCAAACGTCCAGCGACTGCTCCCAAAGCGAAGGAGCCAGGACCCAAAGACCTAGCTGGCCTGAAGGGGCCCCAGGGGCCCCCAAGCAGCTCCTCTCCATTTGGGTCTGGGGGCTTTCGTTGGGCCGGGAACCTGGGAGGTACCTGCCCGGTTGCAGGTCGTGGCCCGAGAAGCACTCTCCGGCCAACGTGCCGAACGTCCAGCGACTGCTCCCAAAGCGAAGGAGCCAGGACCCAAAGACCTAGCTGGCCTGAAGGGGCCCCAGGGGGCCCCCAAGCAGGCCCTCTCCATTTGGGTCTGGGGGCTTTCGTTGGGCCGGGAACCTGGGAGGTACCTGCCCGGTTGCAGGTCGCGGCCCGAGAAGCACTCTCCGGCCAACGTGCCAAACGTCCAGCGACTGCTCCCAAAGCGAAGGAGCCAGGACCCAAAGACCTAGCTGGCCTGAAGGGGCCCCAGGGGGCCCCCAAGCAGCCCCTCTCCATTTGGGTCTGGGGGCTTTCGTTGGGCCGGGAACCTGGGAGGTACCTGCCCGGTTGCAGGTCGCGGCCCGAGAAGCACTCTCCGGCCAACGTGCCAAACGTCCAGCGACTGCTCCCAAAGCGAAGGAGCCAGGACCCAAAGACCTAGCTGGCCTGAAGGGGCCCCAGGGGGCCCCCAAGCAGCCCCTCTCCATTTGGGTCTGGGGGCTTTCGTTGGGCCGGGAACCTGGGAGGTACCTGCCCGGTTGCAGGTCGCGGCCCGAGAAGCACTCTCCGGCCAACGTGCCGAACGTCCAGCGACTGCTCCCAAAGCGAAGGAGCCAGGACCCAAAGACCTAGCTGGCCTGAAGGGGCCCCAGGGGGCCCCCAAGCAGCCCCTCTCCATTTGGGTCTGGGGGCTTTCGTTGGGCCGGGAACCTGGGAGGTACCTGCCCGGTTGCAGGTCGCGGCCCGAGAAGCACTCTCCGTCCAACGTGCCCAACGTCCAGCGACTGCTCCCAAAGCGAATGAGCCAGGACCCAAAGACCTAGCTGGCCTGAAGGGGCCCCAGGGGGCCCCCAAGCAGCCCCTCTCCATTTGGGTCTGGGGGCTTTCGTTGGGCCGGGAACCTGGGAGGTACCTGCCCGGTTGCAGGTCGCGGCCCGAGAAGCACTCTCCGGCCAACGTGCCAAACGTCCAGCGACTGCTCCCAAAGCGAAGGAGCCAGGACCCAAAGACCTAGCTGGCCTGAAGGGGCCCCAGGGGGCCCCCAAGCAGCCCCTCTCCATTTGCGTCTGGGGGCTTTCGTTGGGCCGGGAACCTGGGAGGTACCTGCCCGGTTGCAGGTCGCGGCCCGAGAAGCACTCTCCGGCCAACGTGCCGAACGTCCAGCGACTGCTCCCAAAGCGAAGGAGCCAGGAC
>NW_028168387.1:0-1000 GCF_964237585.1 Gallinula chloropus
AGCCTGTGGTCCCTAACATGGTCAGCTTGAAGGAGGTACTCTGCCCTTGCAAGCACAGCAGCACCCAGGCATCACTGATTTGTATCTTGGAGCTCAGACCTGTTCAGAATGGAGCTGGGGTCCTCTGGCTGCTGCCCTCAGCAAAAGGGCAGCAATCACTGCAGATCACTGGGCGTTCCATGGCCAGTGCCTCCTGGGCAGCCATCCTGTGGAGGACACAGGGCATAACCTGGTGAAGCACCTCCAAGGGGACTTGGAGCTTGTCTCCAAGGGTGGAGATCTGTTCATGTGCAGGGTCGACAGGACAGGACATCGCAGACTGTAGCTGCCACCAGCGAGATCCTGGATGGACAGTAGAAACTTCAGAGCTTTACAGGATTGTAAAGACAGATGGATATCTCCAGGACAGCTCAGCACCCTGGTGCTGCCCTGGGTGACGTTTTCAGAGACTTCCTGCTCACACTAGGAGCTACAAACCACAATTTCAAGGACTCACCAAACACCACAGGGCTGGGCACCTGGCTGGCTGGACAGCCAGAAGCTGGGAAGGCAGGAGAGAGTGAGGATGGGTTGGAAACCCATTGCTCTTCTAGTACCTACAGCACATTGCTGCTGTCTCCTCTCCTCCATCCAGCTCCTTTAGGTTGCCTCTTGCTCTGCCCAAGGTTCAGACCAGCCCGATCTCTTTGCTGTTATAAAAGGCAAGACAGACAAATGCTGGCACTCACTGAAACATCTCTTACAATGGAGGTGTGATTCAGTCCTGAACTGGAGTGAACCATCTCCCACCAGCTTCAGCAGCCCCCCGACCTGCCCCACCTCCCACTCACTGCAGACTGTGGGTCCTGTGGGAGGGAAACGCTCAGCCAGGGGAGGAGAGAAGTCCCTGCTGAGCAGGAAGCTTCTCCAGGCCAGGCTGTCTGCTCCTGCCTGGCTTGGGATTTCACAGGCTGCTTGGTGTGTTTTGCAGGAGGTGCTGCTGGGAGCCAGCTGGGTGCAG